>NW_026652297.1:47055509-47192694 GCF_009828535.3 Hylobates moloch
GCTGGGACTACAGGCGCCCGCCACCACGCCTGGCTAATTTTTTGTATTTTTAGTAGAGACGGGGTTTCACAGTGGTCTCGATCTCCTGACCTCATGATCCGCCCGCCTCAGCCTCCCAAAGTGCTGGGATTACAAGCGTGAGCCACTGCGCCCGGCCAATAAATAAAATTCTAACAACTGGGCACAAACAGCATATTTAAGTTGGGATGAAATCCATTTACATATTATTTCAATATCTAAATGGCTGCACACACAAATGTGGCTGAAAAGGGAGTCAGCTGAGGTCGGGCACGATGGCTCCCGCCTGTAATCCCAGCACTTTGGGAGGCCGAGGTGGGAGGATCACCTGAGGTCAGGAGTTCGACACCAGCCTGCCCAACATGGTGAAATCCTATCTCCACTAAAAATACAAAAAGTTAGCCAGGTGTGGTGACAGGTGCCTGTAATCACACCTACTCAGGAGGCTGAGGCAGGAGAATCACTTGAACTTGGGAGGTGGAGGTTGCAGTGAGCCGAGATCGCGCCATTGCACTCTAGTCTGGGCAACAAGAGTAAAACTCCATCTCAAAAAAGAAAGGAGTCAGCTGTCTTCCATCCTGATGCCCACCCCAGCCCAGCCCACCTACGGCAGGAAGCTGCCATCTGGACACTGCCTGGCTCCGCAACTGACGCCTCTCCTAGTTCCTCAGCAGCCAGTAGCCCTACTTTAAACGCACATGCGCCCTAACCACATACACAGAACTTCTTTGAAATCAGTTGAGAAATAAAAGGATTTTTGTTGTTATTTATTTTTATTTTTATTTTTTTAAGAGACAAGGTCTTGCGATGTTGCCTAGGCTGGTCTCAAACTCCTAGCCTCGTGGGATGTTCCTGCTTTGGCCTCCCAAAGAGCTGGGATTACAAGCATGAGCCACCTGGCCCAAGGAATAAGAGTTTTTTAAAAGGACACTAACCTTCAAATTTAACTCTTCTTTGAAGCATCAACTTACGGAATTACAGGGCAGAAAAACTTTTCACTCAAATCCCATAATGCACACTAAGCAATAACAACATTAGCCAATCCAAGGGTGGAAGTGCGCATGGTTTGAGAACATCATCTTTTCATAGCACTGTCATGTCTCCAGCACTCATCACCCTGAATTTTGTCCATCTGCTGTCAATGGTGACAATAGGCACATTCACACACATTCATACATGCACAACTTAAACACTTATGCTCATACATAAACTCACAGGTAGATATGCAAGAATACTCACCACAGCATTATTTGTAACAGTAACAATTTGTAGAACAACTAATATATGCATCATTATGAAAATGTGAAATAATTATTGTAGACAGTCTTATGAATTAGGCAGGTCTATATGTACTGATAAGGAAAGAGGCCCAAGATCCAATGAGTAATGCAGGCTAGTTGTATGATATACACATGGCATGATGCAATTTATGTTTGAAAAATAAAACATCCACCTTTCCACATTCCCGCTATATCTGTGAATTTACAGAAAAAGTTCTGGGAAGATACAGTGGTTTCCAATTTCTTTACGGAGAGATGGGAGACTGGAGTGGGAATTTCACTTTTTATTACACATACCTTTATATTGGTAACTTAAAACATACATACAATAAGATAAGGATCTGGGAGAATTTACTTAAAAAAGTAAAAAAAATATAAAAAAGAAAAAGAAATAAAAATATATACAAGAATGTCACTTTTGTAAATTGTTAAAAAATTTAATTCAAAGGGGTTAACTATTTAACACTTTGCTCTTAAATAAATTTGCAGTCTTTGTTTTATTGTTAACCATTTTTATACATACAAAGCAGCACAAAGTTACTCAACTGAGGTACTATTAGGCTGGGCAGGGTGCCTCATGCCTGTAATCCCAGCACTTTGGGAAGCTGAGGTGAGAGGATCACTTGAAGCCCGGAGTTCAAGACCATCCTGAGCAACATAGTGAGTCCCTGTCTCTACAAAATAAAAATAAAAAGATTAGCTGCGGGTAGTGGTGCACGTCTGTAGTCCCAACTATTTGGGAGGCTGAGGTGGGAAGATTTCTTGAGCCCAGGAGTTTGAGGCTGCAGTGAGCTATGATGGCGCCATTGAACTCCTGCCTGGGCAACAGAGTGAGATCCTGCCTTAAGAAAAAAAAAAATTAACATACTATTAACATACATTTGGGCTGGGTGCGGTGGCTCATGCACTTTGGGAGGCTGAGGTGGGCGGATCACAAGGTCAGGAGATCGAGATCATCCTGGCTAACACGGTGAAACCCCGTCTCTACTAAAAATTAAAAAAATTAGCCGGGCGTGGTGGTGGGCACCTGTAGTCCCAGCTACTCCAGAGGCTGAGGCAGGAGAATGGCATGAACCTGGGAGGTGGGGTTGCAGTGAGCCAAGATCGCGCCACTGCACTCCAGCCTCGGCGACAGAGCGAGATTCTATCTCAGAAGAAAAAAAAAATTTTTTTATAATTGTAAGAGACAGTATTAATGGAACAGGTAGTTAATACTATATATAGTCAGAATTAATGTATATAAGTATTAAAAACAAAAATCCAGAATCACCTAGCTCAATGATAGCTAAGGTCACTGGGGGAGGACAGGCACTTAACTGCTCAGCTCCCATCCCCCTGACTACATCAGAAGGCTATGGACTCAGCTCTGCCACACGGCTGCACTGACACCAGCAGGCCCCATCCAACTCAGGCTCTGCCCCTGCACCCAAAGCTGAGAGCTGCTTGTGCGACCCCTTGGTTGGTTGCACTGGGCTGTGTCTGGGGCCAAGGCTTCCCGGCGTCTGCTGTCCACCTTCATGTAGGGGTTCATACACGCAGCAAAGGTTGCGCCAAAGCTGGTTCTTGCCAACTCAAATGGTACCTGCTCTTTACCAACCTCAAACTAACAACTGACGCCAACACCGATCCCACGCATGGCTTCAAAGCATGGTTCCTGAAGAGGTTTCCCTGCTTCTTCTGTGGTTTTGCTGATGATAAAATTGCTAATTGTGCTACTTTCGGCTTAGTGCTGCTGCGCCAAACTGATCTAAGAGAGGCAAACCCTGCAGACCACAGGGAGAGAGAAACAATCTGGGATACATATTTTAAAAATGAGTGGACACTTTTGCTATCAGGCCCTATTTTTACCATTCATGCTGAGCAGGGCCCGGAAGAGAAGTCAAGAAGGGCTACTTGATGGGCTCCTTCTAGGACCACACCAGGCTCCCAGCAGGGTCACATGGGGTCCCAGATGGTGTCAGGACCAACACCAAAAGGGTGAACCTGAGGTCAGGGGCAAGACTTCTCACGCTGTGCTTAGATTTAAGATAATATCACCTGCCCTTTGCACCTTTGCCGTCACACCTGCCTCTACCACTGATGTGGCCTGGGAAATAGCCAGAAAACTCTGAAATCACCTCCCAGTCATGAGAAACCGGCAGGGGAAGCAGGAGAGAAACGCATCACCCAAGGGGAGTGGTGAGGAGACAGAGTAACATGTCACGGAGGAGGAAGAAGAGAGAAGGAACCTGGGAAAACAGGGGAAGCTGTTCACAGTAGGTGAGAGGGGGAGCAGAATGGGGAAAGGATCTTACTGAAGTATTCCAGCAGTTTGATGATTTAGCAGAGAATCAGACGAGCACAAGGATTTACTTTTAAGGCCTGCATGTGAAAAAAGTAAACTGACAGTTATCTGTGTTACACAGCTCCAAATTGTACTAAGTATATAAAATCCAGTTTCGTGGATAAAAAACAATTCAATACAAAGATTCAGCACAGGACAGCGCATGAATCAATGCACACCCAAGGCAAATGGTTTTTCTCCTAAAAACTCAAGACTGGCTTCTACACAACAACATTTTTGATAAAAATACTTTCTATTAAATTGTCTTTCTGGTACGGATCTCAAATTGTTTCCAAACAATTATGGCTACATCAGGCAGTAAGACACGGCCGTCATTTCCCCCTGAGGATGGACATACTGGGGCACAGCCTCAGTGGCTCGTGTTCACTCAGCCAAAAGTAGCTGCCAGGAACCAGCGCAAGGAGCTCTGGGTCTCTGTTCTCGGCTCTAGCCACTAAATGGCCTTTGGTGTCAAGCGCCTTTCATTTGCGGAGCAGCAAAGATACGATGAATAGTGATTTAGCTCTAACCTCAAGCATCTTTACAATTCTATTCCAAATTCCCAAAAGATTAGACGAATATTCAAGCCATTTAGGGAGAAATACATAGAACTTTTTATACAAGCTCAGCCTCCATTGTTATTGTCTTGTTGTACTTCTTGTTTTTCACATCTAACACTCATGACTAAGGATCTATAAACAAATAAAACTTACATGAGACCAATAAGGCTTTAGTCCATATCAGTTTCCATATATCATGACCCATCATCTCCTCCCTACAACCTTTCTTCTTATTGACTCAATGCAGATTCTTTGTCTTCATTATATAAATAATCCATGCTCATCGTAAAACTATCAGCAGTACCTACAAAACTGTATGATGTACAAATATGAACCTTCCTCATCATCCTCCCTTCTTCAACTTACTTCCCAGGGAGACAGTAAGAACTATTTGGTGTGTATGTTTCCAGGCATTTTCTAGGTAGGCACGGACACCATGTCGAACATTTATTTTTCTTTTTTCCTTTTATTAAACAGAAGCAGAATTCCACTATATACTATTCTATGCTTTTGTTTGTCACATAACAATATGCTGCAGATATCTTCTCATAGTAAACATTCACACTCATGTGTGCACACACACGCACATACACAGAGATTATCTCCTTTGCAGAATTGCTCTAATATCTTGCCTTATAAATTGAGCTTTGTCTTTTGCTCTACATCAATATGTTCAAAGCATTAGAGGGGCTACCTATGTAATGGGAATTCTGAAACAACTTAGTTGAGAAAATAAAATTTAAAAAAATGTGATTTCCTAATTTGCTCTATAAGTAAAAAATATATATATTTTTTTGCACATGGTACCAAGTATTTTTCTCTTTATTTCTTCCTTTATTTTCTCTCTCTCTCCCTTCCTTCCTTCTCTTTCTTTCTTTCTTTCTCTCTCTCTTTCTCTTTCCTTTCTTTCCTTCTTTCCTCTCTCTCTCCCTTCCTTCCTTCTTTCTTTCTTCTTTCTTTCTTTCTCTTTCTTTCTTTTCTTTCTTTTTTTTTTTTTCTTTTGAGATAGAGTCTCGCTCTGTCGCCCAGGCTGGATTGCAGTGGCGCAATCTCGGCTCACTGCAAGCTCTGCCTCCCGGGTTCACACCATTCTCCTGCCTCAGCCTCTCCGAGTATCTGGGACTACAGGCGCCTGCCACCACACCCGGCTAATTTTTTTGTATTTTTAGTAGAGACGGGGTTTCACCATGGTCTTGATCTCCTGACCTCGTGATCCGCCCGCCTTGGCCTCCCAAAGTGCTGGGATTACAAGCGTGAGCCACCGCGCCCGGCCCTTCTTTCTTTCTTTTTTGAGACAGAGTCTTACTGTATTGCCCAGGCTGGAGTAAAGTGGTGCCATCTCGGCTCACTACAACCTCCACCTCCCAGGTTCAAGCGATTCTCCTGCCTCAGCCTCCCAAGTAGCTGGGATTACAGGCACATGCCACTATGCCCAGCTAATTTTTGTATTTTTAGTAGAGATGGGGTTTCACCATGTTGGCCAACCTGGTCTCGAACTCCTGACCTCAGGTGATCCACCCGCCTCAGCTCCCCAGAAGTGCTGGGATTACAGGCATGAGCCACCGTGCCTGGCCTCTTTTTTTTTTTTTTTTTTTTTGAGATGGAGTCTCGCTCTGTTGCCCAGGCTGGAATGCAGTGGCTAAATCTCCACTCACTGCAGCCTCTGCCTCCCAGGTTCAAGCAATTCTCCTGCCTCAGCCTCCCAAGTAGCTGGGATTACAGGAACTCACCACCACACCCAGCTAATTTTTGTATTTTTAGTAGAGACAGAGTTTCTCCATGTTGGCTAGGCTGGTCTGTAACTCCTGACCTCAGGTGATCTGCCTGCCTCTGCCTCCCATAAGTGCTGGGATTACAGGTGTGAGCCACTGAGCCTGGCTGGTACCAACTTTTTCAAACCAGGGTACATTTGTAATAATTTTGAAAACGAGGTTAATTTAAATGACCCTGTTTTGAATCCAGCTCTTGGTGATAATTGGAGACTCTTCCCACCCCAGGGCTTCCCCAGTCCAAGACCAGGAATCACTGTAACGGCAATTTCTGGCTTCTCCACAGCCTGCACTTCACAATCACAGCATGGAAGAAAAAGGCCCTCTGAGTGCAGGGCTCCTTCTCACAAAGCCAACTGGTGGCCTGAGAGGTTTCTGATGTCCTGGTTTCCTAGAAACTGGATCAGAAACAGCTGCAGCTGGAGGAGGAACAGGGGGAGGAGGAAGAGATGGAAGAAGAGAAGGAGGAGGAAGATGAGAAGGAAGAGGAGAAACCAGAGGAGGGAGATGAGGAGGAGAAAGAGGGGGCAAAGGAGGAGGAGAAACAGGAAGAAGAGGAGGAGAAACAGGAAGAAGAGGAGGAGGACAGGGAAGAGAAGAGATGGAGGAGGAGGAAGAGATATGGAGGAGGAGGAAGAGATAAGGAGGAGGAGGAAGAGATGAAGAGGAGGAGGAGGGGGAGGAGGCCGCAGAGGCAGGGGCAGGCATGTCTCAGGTACAGACATGCTCTGGGGAAGTCAGGAACCAGACCTGGTTAAGTTGGGAATTCCTTTGCTGGTGGAAAAGAGTGAGCAAAGGTTGGGTTAGGGTTAGAACTTTTGGGAGTACCCATTACATTAGAACGGTAATGAGGAAGCCATGTTTCTGGTAAGAGACGTGCTTAGAGCAGCGGTTCTCAAACTGTAACGTGCTTCCAAATCACTGAGGCTCCGCTATTAAACCACAGGTCACTGGGCTGCATTCAGTGGGTCCAGGGCTGGGCCTTGGAATCTGCATCTTGACAAGTTCCTGTATGCTGGCCAGGGACCACACATTGCCTTAGAAGATGCCTACCAGAGGCTTAACTGGGTGACCTGCTTTGACTGTTCAAATGGGCATGCCATGGACTTTAGCATTCACTGTTTAAACACTGAACAAAAACCAGGCCCCACACAACTGAAGACTTTTTCATTAAAAATGAAGCTTAGGCTTGTATCCAACCCAAGTAAGCATTTTATTTCCTAAAGTTATTTTTTAGTCCTTGCAAGTCATTTTTTTAAGAACAAAAATGCAAAGACAATTTTTTTAAAGTGCGAACTTAGTCTTTGAAGTATAAGAATGACTTTTGAGAAAAGTCATATCAAATGTAAAGTAACACAAATCAAACTAAGCCTAAGAAATAACCAACTTCACAATAATTTAGAGAAGCAGAGGAAATCAAAACAAAACACCAAAAACACGAACTAGGACACCATGGCTATTGATGACACAGCTGGACTCGCAGAGATACCCAGTATGAGGAAACAGTATGTAATGAAAGTCTACGTTGAAGGGCAAAAGACCTTCAAGGCTTACATAAAAATAAGATTTTGACTCACTCACTGGACATTCTAGAAACGTTCCCCTGGAATCAAAATATTAGCAAAGTCCTTTTTTGACTCACTGGAGGAACAAAATGGTGGGACCTTCCGAGCCATGATCTTCTTCTCTTCTAGGCAAGCCCCTTGAGAAACTTCAAGTAAAAATTTTTCCATACAAAGATGTGTGGAAAAACAGAAGGACAGGATGACTCAGGAGTTTCTGGCAAGTTAAGGCCAAAAGACTGGGTTAGGTTAATTATGACCGATGGTAACAAAACAGCCTCTAACAGGCACGGTTGGCCTTCTCCGTCCGTGGTTCAGCAGATACTGGCGGCCAACTTAAGGGACTTGAGTATCCATGGATTTTGGTATCTTTTTGTTTGTTTGTTTTTGAGACAGAGTCTCGCTCTGTCTCCCAGGCTGGAGTGCAGTGGTGCGATCTCAGGTCACTGCAAGCTTCCCCTCCCAGGTTCATGCCATTCTCCTGCCTCAGCCTCCCGAGTAGCTGGGACTACAGGTGCCTGCCACCACGCTGGGCAAATTTTTTTAGTTTTAGTAGAAACAGGGTTTCACCATGTTAGCAAGGATGGTCTCGATCTCCTGACGTCATGATCCGCCCGTCTCGGCCTCCTGAAGTGCTGAGATTACAGGCGTGAGCCACCGCGCCTGGCCGAATTTTGGTATCTATGGAGGTCCTAGAGCCAATCTCTGAGGAGAAGGAGGGACCAATGACTGTATGAAGCATTGATTATGTGCCGGGCACTGTGCCAGGTACCCCACCTGCATTATCTCAGGGACTATAGTGTCCCTTGAACGGAGATGCTACTCCTGGCCTTACTTTATAATCAGGAATAAGACTTAGGGAGGGGAGGCGATGTCCCATTCCTGACAGAACAGCCACCCAACTACAGAACCTAACACTAACTTCAGGACTGGGAATAAATACTGCTCGTGGTTTGAGGGAATAATGAACTTCAAGATCCTTACACAGATTTTTTTTTTTTTTTTTTTGAGACAGGGCCTCGCTTTGTCATCTGGCTTGAGTGCAGGGCCACGATCATAGTTCACGACAGCCTTTACTCCTTTATACAGATTTTACAATTATTATTATTATTATTATTATTATTATTGTTATTTTGGTAGAGATGGGGTCTTGCTATGTTGCCAAGGCTGGTCTTGAACACCAGGCCTCAAGTGATGCTCCTCCTCAACCTTCTTAAGTGCTGGGATTACAGGTGTTAACCACCATGAGCAGCCCAAATTTTTTATATTCCTAATTAAGGAGGTGGCTGCTTCTTCACACTAACTAGTATATTAAATATATACAAAAATAGCTGGGCGTGGTGGCTCACGCCTATAATCCCAGCACTTTGGGAGGCCGAGGTGGGTGGATCACCTGAGGTCAGGGGTTTGAGACTAGCTTGGCCAACATGGTGAAACCCTGTCTCTACTAAAAATTAAAAATTAGCCAGGTGTGGTGGCGTGCGTCTGTAGTCCCAGCCACTTGGGAGGCTAAGGCAGGAGAATCCCTGAACCCAGGAGATGGAGCTTGCAGTGAGCTAGTGAGCTGAGATCACACTACTGCACTCCAGCCTAGGAGACAGAGCAAGATTCCATCTGAAAAAAAAAAAAAAAAAAAAAATATATATATATATATATATATGTGTGTGTGTGTATATATATATATGTGTATATATATATATATGTGTGTATAGAGAGAGAGAGCGCGCACGCACTCCAGGTTCCCAAATATACCAGAAGACATTTTAAAGAGAGTTAAGAGAAGAGAAAGAATTTGTTAAGGTTGGGGCTGGGTGCAGTGGCTCACGCCTATAATCCCAGCACTTTGGGAGGCCAAGGTGGGCGGATCATGAGGTCAGGAGATCGAGACCATGCTGGCTAACATGGTGAAACCCCCGTCTCTACTAAAAATACAAAAAAATTAGCCGGGCGAGGAGGCGGGCGCCTGTAGTCCCAGCTACTCGGGAGGCTGAGGCAGGAGAATGGCATGAACCCGGGAGGCAGAGCTTGCAGTGAGCCAAGATAGCACCACTGCACTCCAGCCTGGGCGACAGAGAGAGCCTCTGTCTCAAAAATAAAATAAAGAAATAATTTTTAATCCCCTCCATAAAAAACTTCTGAAACTTTATACAAAAGAACAAAAGCAGCCAGGCGCAGTGGCTCACGCCTGTAATCCCAGCACTTTAGGAGGTCGAGGCGGGCGGATCACAAGGTCAGGAGTTCGAGACCAGCCTGGCCAACATAGTGAAACCCTGTAGTGTGCGCCTGTAATCCCAGCTACTAAGGAGGCTAAGGCAGGAGAATCGCTTGAACCTGGGAGGCGGAGGTTGCAGTTTTCCAAGATCGTGCCATTGCACTCCAGCCTGGGTGACAGAGTGAGACTCTGTCTCAAAAAAAAAAAAAACAAAACATAAAAAACAACAACAAAATCCATGAGAATGACAAGGAAAGGAGTAATTCAGCAAAGAAAATCATCGTTGGCTTCAGTATCTAAAAAAACAAAGCATGGCTTCTAGTCTCTGGATTAACTGGCCTGATATTTCCAGGGGTCTGTACTCTGTGCTGTGAACGGCTTTAGAGCTCCGCTGGGCATTGCTGACTGTCCCACTCACTGGGTGCCAGGCATGGCCCCAGGTGTTCCACACTGTCTCCTGACCCCTGCACAACCCTGTAGGCACGTGGGATTAGATCACATTCTGAGGCTCAGAGCTATGGTGGCAACACAGCTGCGTAAACGGCAGAGTGGGGATTTAATTTTTTTTTCTAACTTGAAAGTCTGCTGCCTTTGTACTCTACATATCGCTTGGGTATTTAATTAAGACAAATAAATGCATTTACCACTCTTTTTACTATTCTATAATGACCATGAGTAATGCATTTTACTATCAGCCAACAACTCCAGCACCTATTCCATAATGACCATGAGTAATGCTTTTTACTGTCAGCCAACAATACCAGCACCAAATAAACCGATACTGTTAGCATACAATGTACTTTGCCCCTGGAGTATGCTTCCAAGGGATCCTTACCTGGCGCTCCTGTGTACATGATGGAAAAGACATTGATTGCTATGGTAGCAGCATAGAATACTGGGAGTGCCCGGAGGCCATTGGGAACAGGGTCTTCCTGTGGGACAAGGAGACAGAGTGGGAGGTCAGGATCCCAGCAGCATTTGGAGCCAACACAGACAAAATGATACAAAATCCTGTTACAAGAAACTCTTCCCAAACCCCAGTGTGGCCAAATGGATGGGTGTTGTCACTGCCTGTGATCTGCTCCACTTCTACAGAAATGGCATTGGCTGGGGCCATCTCTCCCACACAAATGCAATGTCAAAGAGCCCACTGTTGTGGCCAGCAGACACATTAAAGCCCTGGAATCACATGAGCTGATGTCAGACTTGGAAACAGAAAAGAACTGTTGGGTCAAGCCGGTTCCGGAGGACCAAAACCCAGAGCTCAGCATCTCCTTCCTCAAAACCCGTAGCCTCACTACAGCCAAGTCCAGGTTTGGCCCTAACTGGCTACATTCAACAAATAATTTGAGATTCCAACCTCCAGGCATCCTCTAAGAGAGTCAGATGACTTCAGCATCACTGCATTACCATGAGATTTTATAACATTCTATTACACAATGCATCTTAGCTATGTTACCATGTGCTATGAATTTCTGAATCTTTTCACAAGGTATAGTATTTAACCTTCAACTATTAGAAGTTAAAAAGAACTGCGGTTCCTTGTTGAATAATTTATTTGCCATTCGACATTTATTAACTACTTTAGGCTTCTGCTACAACACTCCCTAAATCTAGTAAGTTCAACAAGAATGGTACTGCACATGTTTTCGTTAAATAACATCTGAGAGAATATCAGGCATTTAGAGTTTTTAGCAGATCTACAGAGAATTTTGAAGTAAAAATATGGGCCAGGAACTCCCATCAATGTAACACTGGCACACAGATGTGGCTCAAATAATTCAAAAAGGGACCAACTTCTAATAACCACGAAGGCCACATTCACATGAACATGCTATCTGCCATGATAAAAGGAAAATTAGGTCTAAAAATCGATGAGAGCAGCAGAAGTATGGATAAGCATCTCAAAGACTGCTACTGCCAAATGCAAACGCGCCTGGAAGTCAAGTATGTTTGCAGAACAGTACAGCCCATCAAGGAGCTGTTCTGGAATGTCTCAAGGAGCCAAGAACACTTGTCAAGAGGCTCGAGTTGAATGCAGTGAGGCGTGATGCAGCAAGAGCAGGGCAGAATGAGACTCAAGTGTGGGAGTGTCACACCAGACCAGGCAGGGGAGGCTGCCATGTGGCAAACACCAAGATTAATGGGCTGGAGCCTGGCATGAGTGACACAGCCAGTTATGATCATCTGTGATGTATCATGTGAAAAGAACCCAGGATGAACTGAAAACAAAATGCTGGGAGGCTCAACACCTATGACCTCTGGTTTCCACAGCATTGTTTTCTTAGGGATAAGAGTTGCTAAAGAGAGATTCCCAACCAATAACTTCTGCAGGTGGACAGCCCCGAGTCTATGTTTTCAATTAAATCACCGTATGTTTTTTCTAATATCTTTTTTTTTTAGACGGAGACCCACTCTGTCGCCCAGGCTGGAGTGCAGTGGTGCAATCTTGGCTCACTGCAACCTCTGCCTCCAGCGTTCAAGCGATTCTCGTGCCTCCGCCTCCAAAGTAGCTGTGACTACAGGCATGCGCCACCACGCTGGGCTAACTTTTTGTATTTTTAGTAGAGATGGGGTTTTGCTATGTTTGCCAGGCTGGTCTCGAACTCCTGACCTCAAGTGATCCACCGCGCCTGGCCTAAAATAACTTATTCTTGAAACTCATTGACCGACTTCTTGTTTGACCTGTCTCCTTTCTTCCCTCCACTTCCTTTCTCTCTCTCCCTCCCTCCTTTCCATCTATCCATCCCTCCATCATCTGCCACTCATCCAAGCATCTGTTATTCCCTCCTCCTAAATATTTACCAAGTGTCTTGTAAGTGCTAAGCACAGTGCTGGGCCCTAGAATACAGAAGTGGCCAGGGCAGTCATGGTTTCTGCTCTCACAGATCTTACAGTCAAATAGTGAACAGGCAACTAAGCAAGAAATGCAGCACCATATGACATGCTAAGTGCCGTGATGGCAAGGTGGACTGTGGTCAGAGCTCAAAAGAGAGGGGACCAGGCGAATCTGGGGGAGAGGAGGAGAGGAGCAGCTTCCTAGGAAGTGACACCTAAGGGCTGAGTAGGGCTTGCCAGGTGAGCATGGATTCCAGAGACAGGAGGGGAGGGGTGAAGGCTGGCAGGCTAGAGAGGGGTGTGCCTTCTAAGATGTGAATATGAGTGTGCCTGGTCCCAGGAGAAGGAAGGGTGAGAAACGGGGAGGGCAAGTTGGTGCTCTCCGAGAGAATGGACCCTTCAACAGACGGCCAAGCAAGGCTGCAAGAAAAGGGTTGTGCTAGCTTCCAAGCAAGGTACAGCCTGGAGGGTACGTCCCTGCCTGCAGAGGAAGCGTGCACTCGATGTTTATCAAACACTGCAGCAACCCCGTGACTGCCAAACAAAAGAAGATAGCCACGTTTCGTGTCTAGAACACTGATCTTAGTAAGCACTAATTTTTTTTCCAGACAAGATGTACCCAATAGGTATATTTCCTTCTTTTTATCCTTTTCTCAAATTGAGTCAGTGTTTCAAGCTTGCTCTCTCCATTAAAAAAAAAAAAAAAAAAAAAAAGGAAAACACCTTCACATTTAGGTAAGGAAATTCTCCAGCTGTTTTTTAATGACAGTTTCAAAATCTTAACACTATCTCATTCTATTCTGCTTAACATTCAGGAAATAATTACCTTTTCTTTTTGAGGTCTCAGCACAACTCCTGGGAGTGCTGATTAATGAACTAAAGTACAGAGCCAAGAAACACTATTTGCAGTGCTTGTTTCTGGGGGAATCTCTGAGTGATTTACCTTGGCTCTTTCTGGCTATTTATAATAACATCTGATGCTAACTGCAGGGTGCTGTGCCTCAACAATGTATGAATACAATTATTCCTCTAACCCCTCTCGTTATTAATTTCTACTGAGTAGAGCCAAAATTAGTTCTTAAGATTTAATTAAAAGTAGCAGCCCCACTTACCTTTTTTAAGATGAAAATTCTGATGAGTACAAACAGCAGGCCAGACATGAAACCAGACAACAGTGGAGATATAAACCAAGAAGCAACTGAATAATTAAAAAAAAAAATCTAATGAATGTTAAAATTCATTCATAATTATGGTCCTATTCGTAGAACACAACGATAAGCAAAATGTATTACATACATTCATAAGTATTTCCAGAATTATTTACTTTTACTTCAGAACCTAACAGCCGTGTGACTTGGCAGAGGTGACCTTCACACATTTGTGGCCACACTCAGACATCAATACACAGTTACACACCACTGACCACACTGCCAATGCAGGGTCAAGAAACCCCTGCCCCGAGCTCGGGCCTCAGAAGACAGCATTCTGAGTCCTGCCTCCCACGGAGTCCTTCTGCCTGCCCTTCTTATCAACACATATGGAGACTCGGTCGCTCTTCCAACAGTAAGGGTTATTTAAAAGCTGGGCCAACTTCCATTTCCTTTGCCAAGGCCAGCCGGGTACTTTCATTCCTGCCATCTAACTGCTGGAACTCTGAAACTTTTAGCCTCTAGCCAAGTAGTTCCCGCCTCTGGCTGTATAGTGGAACCATCTGGGGCGTTTTCAAACACTCGTTTGGCCCTGGCTGGACCCCCAGAATTCTTATTTAAAAGGTTGGAAATGGGGTACGGGCATTGGTATTTTTAAATCGCTTCCCCGGGTCGTTCTAAAGTACAGCCGGAGTTGAGAACCACTGTTCTAGAAGCCTGGGATGGAAGGTGGGTTTCCTTGTGGTTTCTGCCGCTGCCTGGCAGCTCAGGGATCCCGTTTGACCCAGGACTCCTAAGGCCATCATGATTCTTGTAAAAAATTGAGTAACCCAGAATATGGAAATGGAGTGAAAGAGTATCGTTCACGATGGGTGGGTTGGTATTTGTGGAGGTGAATGGATTTACCTCTTGCTAAAAGCAGAGCCAGGCATTAACTTATTAGACACCTGAGAATGGGTGCAGGCTTACATTTTGGTCCCTGCTGGGCAGGCTTACAGGGTAGAGAGGACACTTGGCAGAGTGTTTCTTCCCAAAGGGCAGGCTGGATGACCTTTTTTTTTTTTTTTTTTTTTTTAAGACAGAGTCTTGCTCTGTCACCCAGGGGCTGGAGTGCAGTGGCATAATCATGGCTCACTGCAGCCTCAACCTCCGAGGCACAAGTGATCCTCCCACCTCAGCCTCCTGAGTAGCTGGGACTACAAGTGCACACCATCACACCAGGCTAATTTTCTTTATTTTATTTTTTTTTGTAAAGATGGGGTCTTGCTATGTTGCTCAGGCTGGTCTTGAACTCCTGGGCTAAAGCAATCCTCCTGCCTTGGCCTCCCAAAGTGTTGGAATTATAGGCCTGAGCCACTGTGCCTGGCCTGGATGATCTGTTGAATGCAGGGACATAACACGTGGCTCACTCTGAGGCTTCCCCAAGACTATGAACTCCTGGATTCCAGGCATCTTCCTCACTTGTGCTCAGTCTTTCTCTAACCTACAGACTGACTTCAGTCTAATACATTTCTTACCTGCCTGGGAATAACAGAGGGTGATTTCCAAAGCTGGATGACAAGGTAACATTTCAAAAGAATAGAGTTAAACAACTGTCTAGCACATAATAGTTCACTATCTCTATTAACAGGAACTTTGGCCAGGCACGGTGGCTCACGCCTGTAATCCTGGCACTTTTGCAGGCTGAGGCAGGCGGATTGCCTGAGCTCAGGAGTTCAAGACCAGCCTGGGCAACATGGTGAAACCCCGTCTGTACTAAAATACAAAAGAAATTAGCTGGGCATGGTGGCATGTGCCTGTAATCCTAGCTACTCGGGAGGCTGAGGCAGGAGAACTGCTTGAACTCAGGAGGCAGAGGATGCAGTGAGCCGAGATTGCGCCACTGCACTCTAGCACTCCAGCCTGGGTGACAGAGCGAGACTCCATCTCTACAAAACAAAACAACAAAACAAAAAACAGGAATTTTTAAGGGAAAATGCATTACTCATACCATCTACGTCTTTTTTTTGCTTTGTTTCCCAGGCTGGAGTGCAGTGACTCAATCCCGGCTCACTGCAAACTCTACCTCCCAGGTTGAAGTGATTCTCCTGCCTCAGCCTCCCGAGTAGCTGGGATTACAGGCACCTACCATCATGCCTGGCTAATTTTTGTATTTTTGTAGAGAAGGGGTTGAACCATGTTGGCCAGGCTGGTCTTGAACTCCTGACCTCAGGTGATCTGCCTGCCTTGACCTCCCAAAGTGCTGGGATTATAGGCGTGAGCCACCGCGTCTGGCCCATCTAGGTCTTTTAAATCTTAACATTTGAAGAAAAAGATATAAAATTAACTTGTGGCTGGGCGTGGTGTCTCATGCCTGTAATCCCAGCTCTTTGGGAGGCTAAGGCCGGCCGATCATGAGGTCAAGAGATTAAGATCATCCAGGCCAACATGGTGAAACCTCGTCTCTACTAAAAATACAAAAATTAGCAGGCATGGTGGCGTGCGCCTGTAGTCCCAGGTACTCGGGAGGTTGAGGCAGGAGAATGGCTTGAACCCGGGAGGTGGAGGTTGCAGTGAGCCGAGATTGCGCCACTGCACTCCAGCCTGGCAACAGAGTGACACTCTGGGTCAAAAAATAAAAAATAAAAAATAACTTGTAATAAAACTTATTCTAGAAAATGTAAACTTTCCTTCTTATAGGTAAAAGAAAATGCCAATTACCAATCTTGACAAGCTCCATCCACTGCACACCTTTGGTACCGATTGCGACCAGCGAGAATCCTATAGTAGAACCCACAATGCAGTGCGTTCCTGAGATTGGAAGCCTCAGGAAGGAAGCGATCAGCTGCCACACAGCGGAACCTACAGATCGAAGGACAAAAAACCATCAGATATAGAGTACAGAGGTGCAGACACCAAGGGAAGAAATCCAAATGTTTTCCATAACATCTCCCAGAGTTTAATTTTCTGTGAATTGTTTCTTTACGGAGCGCTACAGCCTGGACAAAAATCACTCAATTAACTTCAGTTAAGGGACTGCTTCTGCCTTCCTCAACACAGAGGTGACAGGGATGATGGTTATTTATTTATTTTATTTATTTATTTTTTGAAGCCAGTCCCGCTCTGTTGCCAAGGCTGAAGTGCGGTGGCCTGATCTCGGCTCACTGCAACCTCTGCCTCCTGGGTTCAAGCGAGCCCTCTGGCTAATTTTTGTATTTTTAGTAAAGATGGAGTTTCACTATGTTAGCCAGGCTGGTCTCGAACTCCTAACCTCAAGTGATCTACCCGCCTTGGCCTCCCAAAGTGCTGGGATTACAGGCGTGAGGCATCGTGTCCAGCCAGATTATGCATTTAAAGGAAAGTCTCCTGGTGCTACACACTGACTGCCCTTGTCACTTTTCAGTGAGGGTGCTGCGGATGAACTCGTTCTGGGGTGAAGTTTGGCCAAAACTAAGCAAGAGATTAAAGTCTCGAATGAACACAGAAAAATAAGAAAGGCAATATATTGGGAAAAGATTTTGTTGTAGTTCTGCCTTACAGTCACATAATGAAAAGGACCAGATATTGGCTAGGTCATATATTATCTTTATAAGAGAGTATAATACCATGTTGCTTTTTTCTTTGCTTTCCTTTTCTTCTTTTGTAGAGACAGGGTCTCACTCTTGCCCGGGCTGGAGTACAGCAGCACAATCATGGCTCACTGCAGCCTTAAACTCCTGGACTCAAATGATCCTCCTGTCTCAGCCTCCCAAGTAGCTGAGATTACAAGTGTGCACCACCACACCCGGTTAATTTTTAATTTTTTTGGCAGAGACAGATCTTGCTGTGTTACCCAGGCTGGTTTTGAACTCCTGGCCTTAAGCAATCCTCCTGCTTCAGCCTCCCAAAGCCCTGCGATTACAGGCATGAGCTGCCACACTCAGCTAATTATTAAAATTTTTTTGCCGAGACGGGGGACTTGCTATGTTGCCCTGGCTGGTCTTGAACTCCCGGGCTCAAGCCATTCTCCCACCACGGCCTCCCAAAGCGCTGGGATGACAGGCTCACTGGATGCAGTGAGCCACTGACCCAGCCCATACTGCTTTTTGATGGTGCCTCTCCTATGAGAAATAACTACGATATTTAACCCAAATTTGGGCATCTGCTCTCAGATCCTACCCAGAATGTTGGACCTTTCATTTGTGTGTCTGATTCCTCGTTGTTAAGAGGTTCTCATTAGTATTGGCTTTGTGTCCTTTTACCTCAATTTCACCAACTCTTTTCTAGGTTTAATGTTTTTCTAGGCTACAGTTCACTTCAAATATTTTCATAAGCAGATCAGATTTTGTAGTGAGTATTAAAAGCATCAACCGGGAGAGATCACTTTCAGAAGCAGTTGTTGAAAAGCTCCCATGGAACTGTAGGGGAACAAAGGGCCTGGCTGATAAGCTGGGCACGTTATTAATCCCAAACGTTAATTCTGGAAACCTGGTTGCCTGGCAGCAGCAGCACTTTTCAGGGGACCCCTGGCATTTCCTTCAAAGGCATCTGAGTTGCAGGAGGATCATTTATGGCTGTGCAGGACCCAGTCTACGAAGCAACACACACAGCTGCTCCCATGAGTGCTAGGCGTGCTGACCTTTGAGCTGAGGCCGGCTGTGATCCTGTGTCAATCTTTAAGGCGTGTGTTGGGAAGAGAAGGGGCCAGCCTTGTGCTGCCAAACCCGTATCAGGCTCCATGGCAGCGCCAGGCCTACCCGTGGACACGTCCTTAAGCCTCCACATCTGAGCCCTGGGCTCCTCGGGGACTAGTGGTTTTAAAACAAAAGCCAGGGTTTGGAGCACGTTTCCTAGCACGGATTCATAGCTTAGAAAATACATGATATGGTTTATATTCTTTTTTTTTTTTTTTTTTTTAGACGGAGTCTTGCTCTGTCACCCAGGTGCAATCTCGGCTCTCTGCAAGCTCTGCCTCCCGGTTTCACGGCATTCTCCTGCCTCAGCCTCCTGAATAGCTGGGACTACAGGTGCCCGCTACTAAGCCCGGCTAATTTTTTGTATTTTTAGTAGAGATGGGGTTTCACCGCGTCAGCCAAGATGGTCTCAATCTCCTGACCTCATGATCCGCCTGCCTTGGCCTCCCAAAGTGCTGGGATTACAGGCGTGAGCCACTGCTCCTGGCCTATATTCTTACAATTAAAATAATTTCATGATGTGAGACAATGATATCAACCCACCCAATTGAATTCAGACCATAAGATTTGTCCTTCCTGAAAGCTGCTATATTTTCTGTGGCTGACTTTACAAAATACATCCTGGAGGAGGAGAGTTTGTAAAGAAAGGTAGGGAGTAATGGGACCACCTGTGAGAGGGAAGAAGGCGGAGAGAGGATAGCAGGGAGGGGAGGAGAGAGGGGACAGCTGAGGGAGGGCCTGGTGGGGCCAGGAAATACCTGCAAGAGGGCCTGGGAGTAGATGATAGCACCTCAGCCTCAGGGGTGTCTGAGGACAAATGGGATCACATTAGTGTCAGGAAGAACAGAGGGAAAAAGACATACTTTAATGTAAGATAATGGCATCTGACAGAGGGAAGAGATGAAGCATGGGATAAGAGTGCAAGACACGACCTAGGCAAAGTGGGGAGATGGGCATCTCAGAGGCCGCCATTCCTGTGCAGATGAAAGAAACGGCAGAGCAAAGGCTCAGGCTCCAGGGAGGCTGTCGGGCAGGGGTGGGGTGGCAGAGCGTGGCTGGGCAGAGGGAGCTGGAAGGGGGCCGTGCGCTTCTTAAGGGGTTCGAGGAGCTGGCTCGTTTGTGCTAGTGTGGGTCTTTCCACAAAAAAAGATGCAGAGTTTTGAATTCTCAGATTTTTGGAACCATTGGTGGTTTCCTACAAAATGGACAGACTACTGCTTTAGGGCTGAGCCAGTCCCACAAGATGACTTGTTCAGGACGTTTCACTGGCAGCAATAATTTCTACCCAACCACCTTAACTCTAACACAACTCTGTCAGGAAGCACAGACGCTCAGGTGCTTGGGGAGAAGTGACTAACAGAGAAAACAAAAGAAGCAAACAGAATAGAATTAAGGACAGAGGGAGAGAGGGAGAAGAAAAAAGGACTGTTGGATTTAGAAGAGGAAGACTGGAGAATTCAGGCATCTGGACAGAATCAGCTGTGGTTTTCGCCAATGGTAATTACACTACCATCTTAAATTTATAGCTCCCAGGGCAAAGAACCCGATTTTACGAATCTAGGTAACTCATACAAATTCCCAACAAAATAAGCTTTGAGATTCATTTAACCACATACCAAAAAAAAAAGTTCAAAAACCAAAGCAAACAAAATCAAGTTATTCAAGCAAAACCCCAAATTGCTTTGGTAAACCCAAATTCTAGTTGAGGTAAGTATCCTTCATTCTTTCAGTAAAGAGCCAAACGCCAGGGGTGGGGAACGGAGAAATGAAACAAGTTATCCCGTCTGCAGGAAGAGTGAGCAGATGAGGCCCCTGTTCATGAACCCTCCTGTCACACGGAGGTCTTCAGCGTGGCTTCCCTAACAAATTTCTTTAATAAGCAGAACCATGCCTCTAAAGTTTATCCATCAAAAGGAAAAACTTCAGTTAAGATTTAACTCTGTGGTCGGGTGTGGTGGCTCACGCCTGTAATCCCAGCACTTTGGGAGGCCACGATGGGAGGATCACCAGGTCAGGAGTTGGAGACCAGCCTGACTAACATGGTGAAACCCCATCTCTACCAAAAATACAAAAATTAGCTGGGTGTGGTGTTGGTGCCTGTAATCCCAACTACTCAGGAGGCTGAGGCAGAAGAATCGCTTGAACCTGGGAGGCAGAGGTTGCAGTGAGCCAAGATCACGCCACTGCACTCCAGCCTGGGCAACAGAGCGAGATTCTGTCTCAAAAAAAAAAAAAAAAGATTTAATTTTGTCAGTGTTTTTCTTGATTTGTCCCATACTTTCAACACATCTAGTCAGATTTTCCTGACTAGAAAAATCTTAATTTCCACTTGATGGAATTAAATCTTAGATATCTATCACAACTAAAAAGGTGAATTTTACAAAGAACGGTTATTTTTCTAAGGGAAATTTCCATTATATCTGACTATGCTGAGATATACATATGTTCCATGATTCATTCAATAATGACTATAGGTGTTGGAATAAAAGTGATCTTGAACCTGATTTTTTTTTTTTTTTTTTTTTTTGAGACAGCGTCTGGCTATGTCGCCCACGCTGGAGGGCAGTGGCACAATCACAACTCACTGCAGCCTCAACCTCCTGGGCTCAAGCAATCCTCCCACTTCAGCCTCCCAAGCAGCTAGGACTACAGGCATGTGCCACCATGCCCAGCTAATTTTTTAATTTTTTTGTAGAGACAGGGTCTCCCTATGTTGCCCAGACTGGTCTCAAACTCCTGGGATCAAGTGGTCTGCCCGTCTCGGGGGCCTCCCAAAGTTGAACCTGACATCTTTACAACACAAAGCGTCAAGCTGAGAAGTAGGAGCTCCCTGGTGTGTGTTACTGGCCTACAGTGCTTGGTGAATATGCAATTCCTTAGTACAACAGGCTGCTTCTTATCAGACGCCTCGTAACAACATGAGATTGGGCCATTGTGAACTTGGTCAATAATCTCTAAATTCTGGGTGTTTTAGAAATGCAAGTGACAGGCCAGGTGTGGTGGCTCACATCTGTAATCCCAGCAGTTTGGGAGGCGATGGCGGGTGGATTGCTTGAGGTCAGGAGTTCAAGACTAGCCTGGCCAACATGGTGAAACCCTGTCTCTACTAAAAATACAAAAATTAGCCGGGTGTGGTGGCACATGCCTTTAGTCTCAGCTACTCTGGAGGGTGAGGTGAGAGAATAGCTTGAACCCAGGAGGTGGAGGTTGCAGTGAGCGGAGATCACGCCATTGCACTCTAGCCTGGGCCACACAGCAAGACTCTGTCTCAAAAAAAAAAGAAAAGAAAAAATGTAAGTGACAAAATAAAGAACTCGGGGGAATGTGGCTGTATTCTTAGTACACCAGCATCTTACCTCCTGCTGCAGGACTCTTCCTACAAGAGGATATGTCCTGTTGAAAGCAGAAGGTGGTAGAATTCCTCTCTAACCCTCTTCTCCCTAACCAAATTACCCGTATACATCAGCTGTCTGTTGTGTCGTCATCTCTACCTAGAGGCAAGCAGAAAAAGAATCCTGTCAGCTGCACTTAACACACGCCTGCCGGAAGGTTCTTTTCTGTCGTTGTGAGGGCGGTGATGGGAAGACCCATAGGGCTGGGATCTGTGTCCGCCTAGGCCATGGGGACATCACTCTGTCCAACCAGCCACTCTGCTTATTCACACAGTTCACACACCTCCATACTTCATCTAGACAACTTGAAACTTCAATAAAAGGTCATGCTATCACCAGGCAACACGCACATTATTTTTTGGCCGGAAAACAAAACAAACATACCAAATGGAGCTCCCAGAGGTAGAATCAGAAAATCAAAACAAAAGCCAACAAAAGGATGACAAATAATGTAAGAGACCAGAATTCCTTGAAAGACACGCACTTAAGATTTGGTAACTTCTTTAGAACTTAAACTGTGAATATAAAAGTTAGACTAATAAATATTATTTTTGACATCCAAGTTTTCAAAACATTGTCTCCTAATTGATGAAAAACCTTAAGAAAAAAAATCTAAATCAACCTTCCTGGAAATTTCATACGTCAACCTTGAAAACACATTCACTTAGACAACCTTCAAACAACTCTAAAATAATAAAGCGCTGTTCTACAAAGGTCTTTTTCTGTACTTTCTGAAAAGTATTCACTTAGCTGAAATCTATTTTAGCAACCAAGTTTGCTCAAAAGTTCAGAAAATAAATGGTTGCCTGATATTTAAACACTTTAAAAATCATAAATTAATATGCAGAAAGCAAAAATAAGAGAGTAAATATGAAACATCCAACCAGTTTTTGAAAAGCCAAAGCAAAAATCACATTTATGGATATGGGCCAAGTACTGCAGGGAAGCGGGTCAGTGGGTGGATGTCCCATCGGTGTAGAGAAGGGGCTACTCACCAACCATGGCACTAACTTCCCCAGCCATGAGCATCTCCACCGTCTCGTTGTACAGGTTCACGTCAATGATACCTTTGCGAATGGTTTCTCCTACTTTGGCTCCTAATAACACGGAGCCGGTGGTTTCAAATATTGAAGCTAAAATGCATGCCTGCCTCAAGGTCACCACACCAGAGCCCACGGCTGTACCAAAGGAGTTGGCAACATCGTTTGCACCAACAGAAAAGGCCAAGATGAAAGCTATGATGAAACCCAAAATGACCATCCACAAATACTCATCCATGGCCATTTTGGAAAGTGGGTGCCGAGTACTTTTCTTTTGCAGGAATATTTTAAATAAACAAAGCTTGAGGTTATAAACTTCGTAAGGCCAAGAGTTCTTGTAAACAGTGAGTTTGCTCTGGAAAGTGCTGGACAAACTGCTAGCTGCTGGTTTGCAAACTACTGTCAGGACAGTTCATTTGGTTGTGTTCAGTCAGTGGTAAAACACATTCCATATTTTTCCTCCCGATCTGGGAAAGCTGTGATGTCTCCTCCTGTAGCAGAAAGGAAACAAAAGAAATCAATTATACTCAGCAACCTGTTAACAGTTTGTTCTTTCAGAAATAAATGTTTTAAGCCTGCTAATGGGCTCTAACTTTGGCATGTGACGGACCTAACCATAAAGCAATTCAAGGAAGATTATAATTAGGATAACCACCCCCAACCAAAAGCAACAAAAAAACCTGGTTTCTAGAATTGTCAGGAGTTGAAGCATGCTTAATAATTACAGACTAATAGTAATCCTTACTAGGTTACATTTTTCATGCAATCAGAAAAACATATTTGGTCATTATTTTCAGACAGGAACAATTGCCTCAAATGAGCAAAAGATTAAGAAATGAGAAATTTAGTTGCATGGTTTTTCAAATATGGGGAATGTGCCCAGTTTCCTGGAACAGCAATAACCAAATGTGAGTCTGTGACACCGCTGGGTGTGACCAACGACCCACCTCCACATTTACGTATAAGCAATGAGCACAGTATATTATCATGCATGTGTCTGGGAGAGTTTACAGGCCTGGCGAGAGGTCACTCATCTGGAGGGTGACCAAGGCAGGAACTGATAGGCCCCAGAGAAGAACAGAGAAGCCTAGAGAATGAGGCAATTCTATCATGATGCCACTATCCCATCTCACTAGGAGGAAAAGCTAGAGGCCCCAGCAGGGTCAGGAAGACCCTTCAGGCCTCCTCACAGCTCACTGGCCTCAGCTCCTCTCCCCTCCCTCACAATGCCCTGGTGTCACTGTCCCCTTGCAATCCCTTGGAAAGACCAGGCACACTCTCACCTCAGGGCTTTTGTACCCGAGGATCCCTCTGCAGGAAGAATCTTCCCCCACAGCTGCACAGCTCCCTCCTCCCTGCATTCAGGTCCCTGCTCAAATGTCACCGTTAAGAGAGGCCTTCCTTGACCCCAGAAGGAGCAGCCCCTCCCCCATGCCACTGTTCCTGCTTCTGGGAGAGAGAGGAGATGCCACCAGATACATCCATGAAATAAAAATGTCACTGCAAGCTTCGTAATTATGGTATTCTATTACTGGAAAGCCAAGGCACTGTATATTTTCTTTGAATGGTATCAAGCATATAAATGCTTATTGAGTTGAACTGAATAAATACCACACCATATACGATATAATAATTTGACCCATCAATAAGGTTATTTAAAGGGAAAAATCAGGACACACAATTTTATGTACACTGTGATTATGGCAATGTTGAAAATGCATATAAAAGGCCGGGTGTACTGGCTCATGCCTATAATCTCAGAACTTTGGGAGGCCGAGGTGGGTGAATCACTTGAGGTCAGGAGTTCAAGACCAGCCTGGCCAACATGGTGAACCCCCATCTCTACTAAAACTACAAAAATTAGCTGGGCCTGGTGGCAGATGCTTGTAATCCCAGCCAGAGAATTGCTTGAACCTGGGAGGCAGAGGTTGCAGTGAGCCAAGATCATGCCACTGCACTCTAGCCTGGGTGACACAGCGAGACTCCATCTCAAAAATAAAAAATAATAATGCATATAAAAATACCAAGGGATATATACTAAAATTATAACAGAGGTTGAACAGTAAGGTTATAGACAATTTTTTCCCTTTCTTCCCCAAACTGTATACTGTTACATGCTTTTCAAATGAAAATATTAATAAACAAATCTACAAACATATTGAGCATCATTGATGTGCAATGCTATAGGCACACAATGAAACAGAAAATATACACTGATAGTTGTTATCATTTCTAAGATTTTTCAGCCTTTGCAATTTTGGAGATTCAGATCCCAAGTGAGACAAATGAAAAGACCACTCTAAGGGCAAAAGACAACATTCCATTGAAAGAGTATTTTATTAATATGACAGGCACACTAAATCAATGCATGAAAATCAAAACTTTAAAAACTTGGGGCCAGTATGATCTATCTCAAGATATAAACAAATCATTGATAAAATCTTGTTTGCCGGGCTACCTTGCCAATAGGGCAAACATGAACAATATTCAATTATTGATTGAGAAATACAGCAATGAACAAAAACGGATGTGGTCCTGGCACATCTGGGAAGTCCAGTGAAGGAAACAGACACTAATCATAGCAACACATAAATGTCTATAAACTGGTGACAAGAACTATGCAGGCAGGAGACGGTGCCACACAGTGTCGTGAGAGCACAGCCGGTGGGACGTGGTGTAGCAGGCAGCAAAGGCTCACCTGAGACCTCACACGGCCAGAGTCACACTGGGCCTGGTGTGGGGGGTGGGGGGGACCTCATTCCAGATGGTTCTCATGGTGGGAAGGAGGGGCCTGGAGGCAGGCCAGGGTGAGGGGAACCAGGATGAAGGTCGGGAGGGTCTGGTTAAATACTGGCCACCATATGGACAGTGGGGTGCCACCGAAGGGTTTTAATCAGAGAAGGGTATTGGCATGACTAGACTTGGCTTTTCTTTTTTTTTGCTCTGTCACCCAGGCTGGAATGCAGTGGCACAAGCATGGCTCACTGCAGCCTTAACCTCCCAGGCTCAAGCAATCCTCCTGCCTCAGCCTTCTCAGTAGTTGGGACTACAGGCGTGCACCACCATACTCTACTAATTTTTAAATTTTTTTGTAGAGACTGGGTCGCCCTATGCTGCCCAGGCTGGTCTCAAACTCCTGTCCTCAAGTGATTCTCCTACCTCGGCCTCCCAAAGTGCTGGGATCACGGGTGTGAGACACCATGTCTGGCCCAGACTTAGGAATTTTTCTGTTGTGTTTGAGACAGTCTCACTCTGTCACCCAGGCTGGAGTGCAGTGGCATGATCTTGGCTCACTACAACCTCTGCCTCCCGGGTTCAAGAGATTCTCCCGCCTCGGCCTCCCGAGTAGCTGGGATTACAGGCACCCGCCATCATGCCCGGCTAACTTTTTTGTATTTTTGTAGAGATGGGGTTTCACCACGTTGGCCAGGCTGGTCTTGAACTCCTGACCTCAGGTGATCCACCCCACTTGGCCTCCCAAAGTGCTGGGATTACAGGCGTGAGCCACCACACCAGGGCCCAGAAGATCATTCTGGCTGCAGTGTGGCGACCACACTGGATAGAAGGCAAGCAAAAACACGGAGGATGAGTCTGCATGGCTTAGGCATGAGATGAGGCATCCGGGACCAGGCTGTGGACAGTGGTGGGTGGGAGGGAATATGATGATTTAACAGAACTGCAGCGGCAAAATCCAACAGGACCAGATGGTGGATTAAACATGGGGGTGGAGAGAGGATAGATGGTTTATGGAACAGAACTGAAAAATAACCGAGTGGGTTTTTCTTCTCTTTTGCATTGTTTTTAGTTTTACTTTTTGGGGCTAGGATGGGGTCTGACCACAGGTGCGCTTTTGATTGGGTGAACTAGCCGGGTTTACTGTGTCTTTTTTTTTTTTTTTTTTTTTTTGACACGAAATCTCGCTTTGTCACCCAGGCTGGAGTGCAGTGGCGTGATCTCGGCTCACTGCAAGCTCCGCCTCCTGGGTTCACGCCATTCTCCTGCCTCAGCCTCCCGAGTAGCTGGGACTAAACAGGCGCCTGCCACCATGCCTGGCTATTTTTTTTTTTTTTTAATTTTTAGTAGAGACGGGGTTTCACCGTGTTAGCCAGGATGATCTCAATCTCCTGACCTCGTGATCCGCCCGCCTCAGCCTCCCAAAGTGCTGGGATTACAGGCGTGAGCCACCGTGCCCAGCCGGTTTACTGTCTCTCAATGGAGGACTCCCTTGCTGTGCACCTTGAATATGGCAGTGGCTGTACTACTGTACATGCTGTCAAAACTCATGAAACTCACACAGGTGAACCACAGGAGCGCCTTGGGTGGGAAGAGCGGCTGGCACAAGCCCCGAGCAGCTTCGCCCTAGCCTGGTTTTGCTTGGGGACGTTGTTAATCACCTTGATGTTCCCCTTGGCACTGTGTCAGCCCGGAGATCCCCTCTCCTACTTAAACAGTCTTAGACAACTCATTTCCACAATTGTGCCTATGCTCTTTAACGCGGCTTTTCTTCTTCACACTCACACCCTCAGCCCACCAGCCTAAGTCCAGCAAGCACCTGCCTGAGGAGAAAGGCTTGCCACCTTCTTTCCTCTCTGTGGTTACAAAAGGAACATTCATTTCTCCTGCGTGGAGAAGGGCAATGAGCACAGGACCTGCAGTCGGGGACTCCAGGTCCATTCCCGTCCAGCCAGCTCCTGGCTATGCAACCCCGGGCAAGTCACCTCAATGACTCACCTGAACCGTGGGGACTGTGGCAGATGCCTCGCCACCGGTTACATGCAAACGAGAGGGCCAAAGCTCAATGCCAGCAATCAACATGTGGTGACTATTACCATTCTTAGCAGATAAAGCCCTGGGGCAAAGGTTGGGAAGCATAAGGCCCCATCGCAGTTCTGTTCCTCTCTAGTGGCAGACCCTGGGTACCTCAACACACTTTTTGAATTGCGGCATCTATAAAACGGGGATAGTGATGGCGCATGCACTTTACAGAATTATTGTGAGGACCAAACTTAATTGGGTAGAAGTGTTTCGCCTCAAGCAACTTGAAATTACTGGCATCACTGTAGTCACAGGAAGAACAACAAACGAGAGGTTCCAGAATCCTTCTGGAAAGATCTTTCTCAGGCAGCCCTGTGCCCCACTCTCTTCCCAGTCCTGTGGGTTTCCCCAGCCTCCTCCCTTAGACCTGCTCTTCTTCCTCAACACGCAGACACTGACCTTGTTTTTGGTTAAAGACTGACACATGTTGTGAGGGACAGGGACTTTTTTTTTTTTTTTTTTTGAGACCGAGTCTTGCTCTGTAGCCCAGGCTGGAGTGCAGTGGTGCAATCTCGGCTCACTGCAACCTCTGCCTCCCGGGTTCAAACAATTCTGCCTCAGCCTCCCAAGTAGCTGGCATTAAAGGCACGCACCACCATGCCCAGCTAATTTTTGTATTTTTAGTAGAGATAGGGCTTATCACCATGTTGGCCAGGCTGGTCTTGAACTCCTGACCTTGTGAACTGCCCGCCTTGGCCTCCCAAAGTGCTGCAATTACAGGCATGAGCCACTGCGCCCGGCCTGGACGGGGACTTTTTAAGGGAAGAAGGGAGGCAAAGAGGTAGAGAAGAGAAACACTAAAAAGGATGCTAAGAAAAAAACCACTCAACATGGTAAAGACACTTTGGAAAACTATTGGCAATTTTCTCTTTTTTTGAGACAGAGCCTCACTCTGTCACCAGACTGAAGTGCAGTGGCGTGATCTCGACTCACTGCAACCTCCGTCTCCTGGGTTCAAGCGATTCTCCTGCCTCAGCCTCCCGAGTAGCTGAGACTACAGGTGTGCACCACCATGCCCAGCTAATTTTTGTATTTTTAGTAGAGACATGGTTTCACTATGCTGGCCAGGATGGTCTCGATCTCGACCTCGTGATCAACCCGCCTCGGCCTCTCAAAGTGCTGGGATCACAGGTGTGAGCCACCGTCCCTGGCCAATTGGCAATTTCTTTTCTTTTCTTTTTTTGAGATGTAGTCTCACTCTGTCACCCAGGCTAGAGTGCAATGGTTCGATCTCTGCTCACTACAACCTCTGCCTCCCAGGTTCAAGCAATTTTCCTTTCTCAGCCTCCCCAGTAGCCAGCATTACAGGCATGCACTACCTCCTCCAGCTAATTTTTGTATTTTTAGTAGAGACAGGGTTTCACCATGTTGACCAGGCTGGTCTTGAACTCCTGACCTCAAGTGATCCACCCGCCATGGCTCCCAAAGTGCTGGGATTACAGGCATGAGCCACCGTGCCCAGCCAACTATTGGCAATTTCTTAAAAGTGAAGTGTACACTCGCCACACGACCCAGCAGCCCCAATCTGGAGTGTATTTACCCAAGAGAAACAACAACTCATGTCTATACAGGGAGAGCTCTGCTGTGCACCTTGAGTATGGTGCTGGCTGTATTACTGCACGTGTTGTCAAAACTCATGAAACTGTTCACTCACAACTGCTGAGCTTTATTTATTGAGTTACATACAGTCTACCTCAATAAAAGTGATCAGAAAAAATGCTGGTCATAAAAGGTAATGTTCACTTTTGATATTTTCCCTTATCTATATTGCAAGCATTGCCCCCCACCTCCACCAAGTCCCCTAGGATGGTATATAGATTACACAGTGAAAAAAAGAAAGAAAGAAAAAAAAAAACAGTTCTCTTTTCAGTGAGAAAGGGAATCTTCCGCTGAGACCCAGAAAACCCAGCCAGTTCACTTAGTCGAGCAAGGATTCAGGGGCGGTTGACATCACAGCACATTTAAAACAATGGCAGTGAGGAGACGGATCGAGGAGGGGCTGGGGACGTGACTCTTCGGGGCCAGGGAAGAGAGGAAAGGCCTGCTCCAGGGCCAGCCTACAGACCTCCCTTCAAATTCACAAGGAAAAGAAAAGCCGGCTTTCTGCAGACAAGCCTTCCAGATGGCTTCTAGAGGATCTCACAGTAGAAACCCATTCATTAGTATTAAGTTTACGCAAATATAAACATTTCAGCTGAAAATCATTCCCATGGGGAACCACAGACTGAAGATCCTTTAAATCTGAAGTTCTGGGCACTTCATAGACCAAGAGCTGCAAGGACGTCACTCAGAGAAAGTCTGAGTGTGGGCAAGCTATAATCATAGGGTCACTCTGATCTGTGACCCCAAAGTCAACTCTGAAATCAGTTCTGCAAGGGTAACTGTTATATATCTGTGATGAAAGTTTCCGTAACGGTATCTACCTAAGTACAGTTAGAAATGGTTTACACAGTTCTTAAAAAAAAAAAAAAAGCAGTTATCTTCTTATTGAAATGGTTCTTAGCTGGACGCAGTGGCTCATGCCTGTAATCCCAGCACTTTGGGAGGCCCAAGGCGGGACCATAACTTGAGGTCAGGAGTTCAAGACCAGACTGGCCAACATAGCAAAACCTCGTCTCTACTAAAAATGCAAAAATTAGCTGGCATGGCAGTGTGCATCTGTAATCCCAGCCACTCAGGAGGCTGAGGCAGGAGCATCACTTGAACCTGGGAGGCAGAGGTTGCAGTGACCTGAGACTGAGCCACTGCACTCCAGCCTGGGTGACGGAGTGAGACCTTGTCTGAAAAAAACAGAAAAGAAAATGGTTCTTGTCAACTCACCAGGCCAGGTCAGATGCACGGCAACTCCAGGGCTCTAGATTGTGAATGAGGAGCACTCGGGGGTATGGGTGTTCTTTATGACATCAGCCTCAACCGCTCAAGCAAACAGGCAAAGACTTTGAAATGTGGGCAAATAATGCACAGATGTGGACTGTAGTGTCATTTATTATGATCATAAAAAAGAAGAAACATCTAAATGTTCCCAGTCAGGGGTGTCGCTAAGGCAACTTCTTTTAAAAGATGAAATATTAGGTAGCCACTACAATGATGTAACTTGAGAGATTTTCATGACACCGGAACATAGTGATCCTAGGTGAAACATGGGAACACACAATGACATTAGCCATATGACCTCCGCTATATTTAAGAGAGTACCGGCTAAGACTTTCAGGAAATAAGCCCAAAGGTTAATTGCACTTCTCTCTAGGTCTCTTTTTATTTTTTTTGACGTTATCCAAAATTTTCTACGATGTGCAATGACCACTTTTATCACTGGAAGATGCTTCAAAACACTACAAAGTACATTTTTTTAAAAAAGTTAGGAACATATAATAAAAATAGGCTTAGTTTTCTTAAATAAACAAAATGAATTTACCATGAATCTATTTATGTTTTCAGCCGGGGCCTCAATTTTTCTCCAGGCTTACTACCTATGATGTAAAACATAAAACACATTTTATATTCCCTTTATTTATCTTTTTCACTGTCAAGAATATCCTTTTGTCTAGTATTGGAGCGCTTGGTAAAAAGGTCTCTGCATGGTGTGGAGTCTTCTACTATATTCCAGTTATTTATTTATTCCTTTATTTTTATTTTTGAGACAGAGTCTCAGTCTGTTGTCTAGGCTGGAGTGCGGTGGCATGATCATGGCTCACTGCAGCCTTAAGCTCCTGGGCTCAAGCAATCCTCCTGTCTCAGCCTCCTGAGTAGCTGGGACTAGAGGCCAGCGCCACCACACCCAGCTAATTTTTATTTTATTTTTTTACAGGTTGGGGAGGGGTCTCCCTATGTTGCCCAGGCTGGTCTCAAACTCCTGGGCTCAAGCAATCCTCCTACCTCAGCCTCTCCAGTAGCTGGGATTATAGGCACACGCCATCATGCTTGGCTAATTTTGTTTTGTTTTTGGTAGAGACAAGTCTCACTATGTTGCCCAGGCTGGTCTCAAACTCCTGGGCTCAACTGATTCTCCCACCTCAGCCTCCCAAAGTGCTGGGATTACAGACGTGAGCCACTGTGCCCAGCCCTATATTCAATTTATATTCCAAAGGGCCCATGCTCAGTCACAAAGAGTCTTTCTCAGTTCTTCCCTCATCTTCCTTATCCTTCTCTTGAGGTTTGGCCCTCCAGACTGAATTGAATAGAAAATATCTCGATGGTGCCAAGGACTCTGCTGGCCTCTTTTCTCCTGAAACTGTTTGAAGCTAATGCTTACAAGAAGCAACCTATAATTAAGCTTTTATTCCTGTTTTGGTTTACAGAGTTAGAAGATCATAGAACATTAGGGTCTGAAGGGACTTTAGCAGTAATCGAGTCCAATTTTGGTCATTTTAAAGATGTGGCTGCGTCACTGAAAGTAGATTTAAACAATGAGTCCCTAAATGCACTGTCTCCTTCCCATGAGTCCACACCACACCACAGCAGGGTAGGAGGCACTGAAATGAAAGCAATGCCGAGAAACTAGGAAGTGATGCTCCTGGCTGACACTTGCCAGGCCCTGATGATACGAGGTCCAACTCTGGGCGCTGAGGCTCCCTGGGTTCCTGGCCTAAGCTGGGGGTGGGCAGGGAGAGACATGGGAAGGAAGGCGGCTAATAAAGAGAATGGACTCACAAGAATGCTGCCGGGCCCTCACTCTTCAAAATTGTCAAGATCAGATGACATCTTCTGGTCCTGTCCAACTCTATTATTCTACATCAATCAGAGACCACAGGGCCAGGAAGAGGCCATTTAGCCTGGAACTGTGAGCCACAGGATTGTCCTGTAGGGAGGGGTGGAAAATTCTGACCCTGTCTTGAGCAGTGCAGTCAACGGCCTTCGTGGACTTACGGAACATGAACAGACTTACTTTGGCGTTTGGTTCTCTAGCTAAGATTCCTGCTTCGGACCCTGAGGCTTCAGCCTTCCCTGCCCTTTTTCCTTCCAGGTCTCGTTCCTGCTCTGTTCACGCTCCGTCCACATTCTTCTCATTCCCACAGGGAAGTTTCTTCCCAGCCGTAAAGCTTCTGTGATATTTAGATGTTTTCCACACAGCCTCTTACTCTCTGGGAAGGCCTTGCATAAATCTACAATAAATAAATCTAAGTGCATATATTTTTAAAGGAAAAGGAAATAAACAGCAAAAAATAATTAAAATGAGAAAAAGTTAGAGGAGTTAGGATGATTTGGCCTGAAGAAGAAAAGATTTCGAAGGTACGACATGACTTACACGGAAAATATTTTTTTAGTGGAAAGGCTGCCTCAGGATATATAAGTGCCATCCTTGGTGACATTCAAATGGAATCTGAATGACCGTATGACAGGTAATTGTAAGATTTTATTTGTTATTTTCCTTTTACATTTACAATTCAATGAGTCCATGAAAAAGTTATTATTAGGAAATATATCAGCCTCTCTTTATCTAATTTGAGGACACAGCACAAGGAAACAGGCTTTCATGTAAGAAAAAAGACTGTTATTTAGGCTGGGCGAGGTGGTTAATGCCTGCAATCCCAGCAGTTTGGACACAGCACAAGGAAACAGTCTTTCATGTAAGAAAAAAGACTATTATTTAGGCTGGGCGAGGTGGTTCATCCCTGCAATCCCATCAAGGTGGGCGGATCACTTGAGCCCAGGAGTTTGAGACCAGCCTAGGCATCATGGCGAAACCCCATCCCTACTAAAAATACAAAAATTACCCAGCTACCCTGGAGGCTGAGGTGGGAAGATCACCTGAGCCTGGGAGGTCAAGGCTACAGTGAGACTGGAGTGTTACCACTGCACTCCAGCCTGTACAACAGAGTAGGACCCTGTCTTAAAAAAAAACAAAACTGTATTTGGCCGGGCACAGTGGCTCATGCCTGTAATCCCAGCACTTTGGGAGGCCAAGGCAGGTGGATCACCTGAGGTCAGGGGTTTCAGACCAGCCTGGCCAACATGGTGAAAACCTCTCTACATGGTGAAAATCCGTCTCTACTAAAAATACAAAAAATTAGCCAGGCGTGGTGGCAGGTCCCTGTAATCCCAGCTACTCAGGGGGCTGAGGCAGGAGAATCGCTTGGACCCGGGAGGCAGAGGTTGCAGTGAACCGAGATTGTGCCATTGCACTCCAGCCTAGGCAACAAGAGCAAAACTCAGTCTCCTGAAAAAAAAAAAAAAAAAAAACAAAAAACACTGGGCCGGGCGTGGTGGCTCACGCCTGTAATCCCAGCACTTTGGGAGGCCAAGGTGGGTGGATCACTTGAGATCAGGAGTTCGAGACCACCCTGGCCAACATGGTGAGACTCCGTCTCTACTAAAAATACAAAAATTAGCTGGGCATGGTGGCGGGTGCCTATAATCCCAGCTACCAGGGAGACTGAGGCAGAGGCATTGGTTGAACCCAGGAGGCAGAGGTTGCAGTAAGGCGAGATCGTGCCATTGCACTCCAGCCTGGGTGACAGGAGCAAAACTCCGTCTTAAAAACAAACAAACAAACAAACTGTATTTGGATAGGGGAAACACATTTATAACGGAATAGGTTGCAGCCCACCGAAGTGAGCTCCCACTGGAAATGTTGACTCCCCAGCAGTAGAGACTTTTAAAGTAGATCACCGCCTTGCTGGAGAGTCTGAGGCACACTACTGTCTGGAAGCAAGGGACGAGAATAGCCAAGCTTTATGAATTTATTTCCACTCTCTAACATAGAAAAGACTCTTCAACATTTTCTCCTTTCTTCCTTTCCGTATGCACTGTAGATGGATTCCCCGCCCTCCAATATTCTAGGTATTTTCTTCACTCATAACCAAAAATAGGTAGATATTCGTGAGCAAATCGCTTAACATATGAAACTTCTATCAAATGACAAACCTAGGATCACTTGTTCCAATTCTGTGCCCTGAAATGTTGGACTGTTTGGCTAAGTTCCAAGGACTATATTAGGAAAATACTTTCCCTTCAGAGACAGTTTAAAATGGAACCATGTATGAAAATAGATATGGCTCTTACATGTTTATTTGCTAACTTTGTTTTGATTCTATTGGAGGTTCAATAAAAATATGGATGGTACTTATAAAACTTTTTGTTCCTGGTACAACCGCATATTCTTTCCATTAATGCAACATTAATATAAACAGAGGAGCTGACAAATGAAATTATCTTAACTCCTTTCCATGCTCAACTTACAGCCCCATATTTCTTGTTATCATTCCAGAGATTCTTAAGCAATTGTTCCTACCCAGCAGAAAAAGCAACAGAGGACAAATGATTATTAAGTTGATCTAGGCAGCCTCTTCCTCTTTGCCATGTGGGGGAATCTGTTCAAGTCTCTGAAGTGCTTCATCAGAAATCTGAAAACCTGATTCCACTCCACTAATAACTTGCTAAATTGGCAGTATAAACAGGCTAAACAAGACAATATAGTCCCAAGAGCGTTCATTTGATTGGTAAGTCAGATAGAAATTTAGCAGTTCCTCTCATCTTCTATGGAGACTGAGAGTGAAATCTTTTTACTAAATTAAGAAACCATGAGCACTGGCTTGATATTATTAATACCTTCACAAAACCATGGGATGGCAGTAAAAAACACAAAAGAGAAAAGACATTCTATAAGATTTCTTTGAAAACTATTTCCTCACTCTGAGAATGCTTATGGCTCTTAATTCCCTATGCATGATAAAGATCATCTTTCTTGCACTCTGTGCTTTCAAAGCTATCTTCGAGCTTTGCAGGAGAGGCCATGGGGGCAGAATGGGGTGCAGCCCCACAGTGTCCCCTGACAGATCCAGTGTGCAGTCTGATGAAGTGTGGGTGGGTGTGGTCTATGGCTGGCAGCCACCATGATCCAAGAGAGCCTGACTTGGGAGGGCAGCCAGGCAGCTAAAGACTGCTCCCATATCATGCGGGAGCGCCTGGGCCTGGCCTTCCCGACCCCGAGGGCATCCAGCCAGCCGGGTGTTCTGCTTGCTAGTCTACACGCAGCCACTGAGCACCTCGGCCATGCAGCTGGCCCTGAGACAGCAGCAGCACAAAAAGGCCTCCAGGCCAAGACGTGGAACAGGGCACACGACTAAGCACAAGGCCTGCATTTGGACCAAAGGGCACCCTGGCAAACCTAAGCCCAGAGTGAGCCCTCGAAACTGCGGGAGGGAGGTGCTAACAGCCCAGCCTCCAGCCCACCTTTCCTCCTTCCCAGAGGTCAGGACAATCACAGCGCTTCCCTTCTCCCACCCACTGTGCCTGTAAAGGGGGGCTGAGATGACCAGGCATCAGAGTCATTCATTTATTTCCTCACCGCTTCTCTCACTGCATGGAATGTTCAGGGAGGTCAGCTGATTTCCCTGGGTACACTCATGGGGTGATGGACACAATGCGTACAAATAAAAGACACAGAAAGCACCCCCTCCAAAAAAGGGGAGCTTGTCAAGCTCCCTGTGCCTGCATTTTTCCTGTAGAAAACTTGGGGCTAGGCCGAACGCGGTGGCTCATGCCTGTAATTCAAGCACTTTGGGAGGTCGAGGCGAGTGAATCGCCTGAGGTCAGGAGTTTGAGACCAGCCTGGCCAACATGGTGAAACCTCATCTCTACTAAAAATAAAAAAATTAGCTGGTGTAGTGGCGGGTGCCTGTAATCCCAGCTACTCAGAAGGCTGAGGCAGGAGAATCGCTTGAACCCAGGAAGCAGAGGTTGCAGTGAGCCGAGACCGTGTTATTGCATTCCAGCCTGGGCGACAAGAACAAAACTCCGTCTCAAAAAAAGAAAAAAAAAAAAAAAAAAAAAAAAGGCCAGATGCGGTGGCTCACACCTGTAATCCCAGCTCTTTGGGAGGCTGAGGTGGGCGGAACACAAGGTCAAGAGATCAAGACCATCCTGCCCAACATGGTAAAACCCCATCTCTACTAAAAATACAAAAATTGGCTGGGCATGGTGGCACATGCCTGTAATCCCAGCTACTCGAGAGGCTGAGGCAGGAGAATCATTTGAACCCGGGAGGCGGAGGTTGCAGTGAGCCGAGATCGCGCTGCTGCACTCCACCCTGATGACAGCGCGAGACTCCGTCAAAAAAAAAAAAAAAAAAGAAAACTTGGGGCTAGAGAGATTGTTTCAAGGTCAGCATAGAGCTTTCTTATAAACTGGAGGGCAACCAGATAGAAGCTGCTCTTTCATATTTTAAATTAGTTAAAAAAGAAAAACGAATATGTAATTATATCATCTTTTATCATTAACTACTTATCTTTAGCAGAGCTTTGTGTGTGTGTGTGTGTGTGTGTGTGTGTGGACTCAAATCACTGTCTAGTGTCACTTCCTTTCAGCCTAAAGAATCTCCTTTAGTATTTTTTTATTTAATTTTTTTTGACACCCAGGTTGAAGTGCAGTGGCATGATCATGGCTCACTGCAGCCTTGATCCTCCTGCCTCAGCCTCTCAACTAGCTGGAACTATAGGTGTGCACCACTGAGCCTGGCTAGCTTTTTTGGTAGAGATGGAGTTTTACTATGTTGCCCAGGCTGGCCTAGAACTCCTGGGCTCAAGCGATCCTCCAGCCTCAGCCTCCCGCAATACTGGGATTCCAGGCGTGAGCTGCTGCATCTGCCTTCCTCTAGTGAGGTAGTTCTGCTAGCAATGGATGGAATCTCTGTTATTTATGTAGCAGTGTTTTTATTTTGTCTTCACTTTTCAAAGACAGCTTTGCTGGATGAAGGATTTTTTCGGCACTTTAATATACCATCCGCTGCCTCCCAGACTCACTGCCTCTGATGGAAGTCAGCTGTCCATCTTACTTGAGTTCCACTGGACTTGACAGTCACTTCTCTCTTGCGGGTTCCAAGAGTTTCTCTTTGTCTCTTAAACTTCTTGACTGCGGTATGTCTGTGTTTATCCTAACTGAATTTGGCTAAGCTGTCTGGATGTGTACATTAGTGTTCTTTATCAAACTTGGGAAGTTAAATAAATTACTACAGATTATTTTTATTTTTTATTTTTTTGAGACAAAGAGTCTCGCTCTGTTGCCCAGGCTGGAATGCAATGGTATGATCTCAGCCCACCACAACCTCCACCTCCTGGGTTCAAGCGATTCTCCTGTCTCAGCCTCCCAGGTAGCTGGGATTACAGACATGTGCCACAATGCCCAGCTAATTTTTGTATTTCTGTAGAAGCACGGTTTCACTATGTTGGCCAGGCTGGTCTGGAACTCCTGACCTCAAGTGATCCACCCACCTTGGCCTCCCAAAGTGTTGGGATTACAGGTGTGAGCCACCACGCTCGGCCATGATTTTTTTTTTTTTTGAGACGGAGTTTCACTCTGTCGCCCAGGCTGGAGTGCAGTGGTGCGATCTTGGCTCACTGCAAGCTCCGCCTCCCGGGTTCACGCCATTCTCCTGCCTCAGCCTCCCAAGCAGCTGGGACTACAGGTGCCCGCGACCACACCTGGCTAATTTTTTGTGTTTTTAGTAGAGACGGGGTTTCACCCTGTTAGCCAGGATGGTCTTGATCTCCTGACCTCATGATCCACCCGCTTCAGCCTCCCAAAGTGCTGGGATTACAGGCGTGAGCCACCGTAACCGGCCTATTTTTAAGTGTTGAAATATTGTTTTCTGCCCCTTCTCTGTTGGTTCTCCCACTGATGCGCTGAATGGTGGCCCACATTTCTCTGGCTCTGTTCATTTTTCTTCATTCCTTACAGCAACATCTCTATTGTTTGTCGATCTTTCTTCTGGCAACTCTAATTTACTGCAGAGCCTCTCTAGCGAATTTGTCATCTTGGTTATTATACTTTTCAACTGCAGAGTTTCTTTTACAAAATGTTTTTAAATTGTGGTAAAATACACATCGCATAACATTTACCATCTTAACCATTTGAAAGTGTACGGTTCAGTGGCGTTAGGTATATTCACAGTGCTATGCAACCGCTGCCACCCCATCCAGCCACAGAACTCCTTTCATTTTCAAAACTGAAACTCTGTACCCATTAAACAATAACTTGCCATTCTCGCCTTTCTCCAACCCCTGGCCACCAACATTCTACCCTTAGTCTCTGAATCTCACGGCCTAAGGAGCTCAGAGGAGTGGAATGACACAGCATTTGTCCTTTTGTGACTGGCTTATTTCACTTAGGGTTCACCCACGTTGCAGCATGTATGAGGATTTCCTTCCTTTTTGAGACCGAGTAATATTTCCTTGTAGGTGTAGACCACACTGTGTTTATCCATTCATCCATCAGTGGATATTTGTGCTATGACTTTCAGCCACTGTGAATAATACTGCTTTTTTTTTTTTGAGATGGAGTCTCCCTTTGTCGCCCAGGCTGGAGTGCAGTGGCTCGATCTCTGCTCACTGCAATCTCTGCCTCCCGGGTTCAAGCAATTCTTCTGCCTCAGCCTTCTGAGTAGCTGGGATTACAGGTGCCCACTACCACGCCCAGCTAATTTTGTTTTGTATTTTTAGTAGAGACGGGGTTTCAGCATGTTGGTCAGGCTGGTCTCAAACTCTTGACCTCGTGATCCGCCCGCCTCAGCCTCCCAAAGTGCTGGGATTGCAGGCGTGAGCCACTGCGCCTGGCCATAACACTGCTATTAAAATGAGTATACAAATATCTCTCCAAGACCACACTTTCAGTCCTTTTGGATATATACCCAGAAGTGGGATTGCTGGATGTGGTAATTCTAATTTTAAGTTTCTGAGGAACTGTCATACTGTTTTTGACAGCAGCCTCACCATTTAGTATTCTCACCAATAGTGCACAAGGGTTCCAATTTCTCATTACCCTCATCAACACCTGGTATCTTCTGTTGGTTTTATATTTTTATATGATAGCCATCCCAATGGGTGGAGGTGGTAGCTCATTGTGGTATAATTTTTCATTTCCTGAATAATTTGTGATATTGGGCATCTTTTTACATGCTTGTTGGCCATGTGTATTGTCTTCTTTGGGGAAATGTCTATTAAAGTCCTATGCCCATTTAAAAAATCAGGTCATTTGCTTTTTGTTTTTGAGTTATAGGAGTTTTTTTTTTTTTTTTTGAGATGGAGTCTTGCTCTGTCTCCCAGGCTGGAATGCAATGGTGCACTCTCAGCTCACTGCAACCTCTGCCTCCTAGGTTCAAGCGATTCTCCTGCCTCAGCCTCCCGAGTAGCTGGGATTACAGATGCCTGCTACCACACCCAGCTAATTTTGTATTTTTAGTAGAGACAGGGTTTTGCCATGTTGGCCAGGCTGGTCTCGAACTCCTGACCTCAGGTGATCCACCCACTTCGGCCTCCCAAAGTGCTGGGATTACAGGCATGAGCCACCGCGCTTGGCCAGGTTCTTTTTTTATTTTATAATTTCTATCTCTTCATGAATATTCTCTATGTGATGAGTCTGCCAGCGTACCTTCTTTCCATTATTTAAACACGGTTTCCTTTAGTCTCTGAACGTATGTGTAATGGCTGCTCTGAAGACTGTCTGCTGAGTTCAGTATCTGGGCCCCCTCAAAAGCAGTCTCCACTGTCTGACCCCCACCCCGCCCCATGTGTGTTTCACACGAGCTAGTTTCTTTACATGTCTTATAATTTTTCATTGAAAACTGGATCTTTTAAATAATAAACCGTAACAATTCTGCTCACTGATACTCCCGCTTCCCAGAAGCCTGCAGCTGTCACTTAATTGTGTGGGTACTTGGTTGAACTATTAATGATTCTCTGAAGTCTACTCCCCTACAGTGTGCAGCTGCCAGCCCCGCTCAGATTTTCCCCTTGTTTTTATATTTTAGTCTAACTTGCTAGGGATCACTTGTGGGACAGCACAAGCCACTTAGTGGCCAGAGGTTGTGCTTAAGCCCCCGTAGCCTGCGAAGTTTCACCCTTGATGATGGCTGTGTGTGGCTCGAAGACTCCTTCCACAGTTCAGGGAGTAAGGGTTGAAGGCAGGGTCTGAATAAAGGGGCAGCTCAAGAGTGGCCTTGGGGGAGTTGGAGTTATTCTGTATCTGTTTGTGGTGGTGGTCACAAAAATCTGTGCATGTGTACAAACTCACAAAACTGTATACCAGAAAAAGCAAATTTTACCATATGCAAATAAAAAAATAACCAGGATTTGCTGTTAGAAAAATATACTTTTATATCTGTATTGGTCTTACATAGCTGGATTCAATCTGATTGCTTGAGTTCTTAGAAGTTCACTGCTTACTAGTTAGTGGGGAGATAGAAAATAAAAGCTTTCTTATACCATTGGTCACTGAGGATAATTTCTTCTCAGAATACAATAAAAATATAAACTTAAAAAAATTATCATTATAATAGTTAATAGTATGATACTGTCAGGCTTTTATATCTGACCAGGAGACATTTCTTCTGGATGAGGCTTTTGAGTCTTTTCAAGTAAAAACTCTGGATTTTGGCTGGGTGTGGTGGCTCACGCCTGTAATCCCAACACTTTGAGAGGCCGAGGCGGGTGGGTCACTTGAGGCCAGGAGTTCAAGACCAGCCTGGCCAAAATGGTAAACCCTGTCTCTACTGAAAATACAAAAATTAGCCAGGCATGGTGGCATGCACCTGTAATCCCACCTTCTCAGGAGGCTGAGGCGGGAGAATTGTTTGAACCCAGGAGGTGGAGGTTGCAGTGAGCCAAGATCCTGTCACTGCACTCCACCCTGAGAGACAAGTAAGACTCCGTTTCAAAAACAAAAACAAAAAAACCCCAAACTCTGGATTTATTTAATTGTTGCTGACACGCCTCACAGGCCTGAAGACACTATGACTTAAAGATGAGGTGGAAACCAAACAAATGTAAACAAAAGCAGAGATGGCAAAAATCAGGCCCGAGAGGAGGTGCGTTGCCGGGCACGCTGCCTTCTAAGTCCCTAGGGACACTTAACCGCACAGCAGCGGAGGCAGAAAGTCAGTGATTCCCTCTTCCTGTGACAGCTGCCACTTTAATTTCAAGTCAGGTCTAAGGCAATCACTCTTTTAAAAACCTTTATAACAGATGAGCTCTTTTATAACTCCTAACACCTATGTTAACTACATTCACCTCTCTTACTTTTGCTTTTAGTCTTCAGAGTAAAGATAAAAACAAGCAAACAAAACAACAACAACAACAAAAAAGACAGAGGAAAATAAATGCAATTCAAGTTTTTAAGCTGAGATCCACTCTCTTCTTCCTCTTATAAAAGTCACCCTCTTTCAGGCCGGTGTGGTGGCTCATGCCTATAATCCCAGCACTTTGGGAGGCCGAGGCAGGCAGATCACCTGAGGTCAGGGGTTAGAGACCAGCCTGGCCAACACGGCAAAACCCCGTCTCTATCAAAAATAAAAAAATTGGCCGGGCACGGTGACTCACGCCTGTAATCCTAGAACTTTGGGAGGCTGAGGTGGGTGGATCACGAGGTCAGGAGTTCAAGACCAGCCTGGCCAACAGTGAAACCCCGTTTCTAATAAAAAAAAAATTTGCTGGGCATGGTGGCACATGTCTGTGATCCCAGGTACTCAGGAGGCTAAGGCAGGAGAATCGCTTAAACCAGGGAGGTGTAGATTGCAGTGAGCCAAGATCACGCCACTGCACTGCAGCTTGGGCAACAGAGTGAGATTTCGTCTACAAAACAAAACAAAAATTAGCTGGGCATGGTGGCGGGCACCTGTAATCCCACCTACTTGGGAGGCTGAAGCAAGAGAATCACTTGAACGTGGAAGGCGGAGGTTGCAGTGAGCGGAGACTGCGCCACTGCACTCCAGCCTGGGTGACAGAGTGAGGCTCCATCTCAAAAAAAAAAAAAAAAAAAAAAGTCACTCTATTTCTCTTGATGACCACCAGTTTTCCTGCCTTGTCCAACATAGTCTACAGTCTCAGAAAACCCTTTTTATCTGCTCTATCCCTTCTAAGGAAGTAAAAAGACATTTTCTTTCTTCTTTTAAGGCATTCAACTTGCCAAGTAACCAAATTTTAACACCTACTATTCCATCTTGACGTGGCATTATGCACATCTATACTCACATGGTGTGCAGGAGAGCTTTGGGACTCAACTCAGTTGGAACTACTTGGCAGCCAGGACATGCTGATGTCCTGGGAATTGTCCCCCCACAATCTCACTGGGAACAGTACTCGATTCATTGAATATCTGACTATTGAGTGAAGGTGTTCACCCACACCTCTTTCTTCCCCCCAAAGAAAATGAAGATGCACTGGGCTGGGCGTGGTGGCTCACGCCTGTAATCCCAGCACTTTGGGAGGCCGAGGCGGGCGGATCATGAGGTCAGGAGTTCGAGACCAGCCTGGCCAACATGGTGAAACTCTGTCTCTTCTAAAGATACAAAAAATTAGCTGGGCGTGGTAGTGGGCACCTGTAATCCCAGCTACACAGCAGGCTGAGGCAAGAGAATTGCTTGAACCCAGGAGGCAGAGGTTGCAGTGAGCTGAGATCGTGCCATTGCACTCCAGCCTGGGCAACACAGCGAGACTCTGTCTCAAAAAAAAAAGAAAACGAAGATCCACCCACGCAAGGCGTGTCTTCACTTCCTAAGGAAGTAATACTGCAGAGAGGAATGTCATGACTACTCCTCTCGTGTAATTGCAGTAGAAAGACACAAGATGATGAAGAAAGGAAGGTGAGCATAAAAAGAAGAGCATTCCTTATATGGATGACAAATGTAAAGAGGAAACTTGAAAAACCAGCTTTCTCAGTTCTGAGCATTCCAGGAAACACTCTTCTATGAGTAACAAAGGTTCTAAACCAAAGGCTAGGCCAAAACATGGTAGCACATGATTCCAGATTCCTTTATCAAGGCACTTGGTTTTCCTTTTTTTTTTTTTTTTTTTTTAAACGGAGTTTCACCCTGTCACCCAGGCTGGAGTGCAATGGCGCCATCTCGGCTCACTGCAAGCTCTGCCTCCCATTCTCCTGCCTCAGCCTCCCAAGTAGCTGGGACTACAGGCGCCCGTCACCACGCGCCCAGCTAATTTTTTGTATTTTTAGTAGAGACAGGGTTTCACCGTGTTACCAGGATGGCCTGGATCTCCTGACCTCGTGATCCACCCACCTCGGCCTCCCAAAGTGCTGGGATTACAGGCGTGAGCCACCGCGCCTGGCCTTGGTTTTCAATTAAGTTTAAGGTCTTAGTCCTGTTGAAAGCAGATTCAATTCAGTCTGAATTTCAGCCTCAATGTCCAAAGGAAACCTAGTGACAAATGCCATTTTGCTCCAGGCCCAGGCTTAGGAGAGACTCTCTCAATGACCATCAAAAGTACTTATTCTCATGTGGCACCGTATAAAGCAGGTGGAAAGGGGGGCCTGCTTTAGTGAGAAGTCCCACTTTGTTCAAGACTTTCTTAAATCAAGTGCCACAAGCACCAAAACAGTTACCCAAAATAACCTTCTGATTAAGGCCATGAGGACATCCTGGCAGCATCTGGCAGAAGTGACTGAGGGAGCCAGTACTTTCTTAAAGTGCTCTCACATGTAGTGAACACTGGTGAGATACACCGTGATACTACACAGATAAGTGCCCTGGAAACACCGGCTAGGGGATTCGTTCTTTCCATCATCCCTCATCACTGTCACTCAAAATATTACCTGAGGCCTACTGCACATGGTTCCACCGTTCACTGCTTTGACTTTAACATTCTGAACTCCGGGCCCTTCCGAAATTTTAATGGATAATCATAACACCAGAAGTGTTATTTTAATTGACTTAAAAATCTGCTAAAGTCCCCAGCTTGCTGCCATTGCTCTCCAAATAATACTGAGTCTGAGATCCTGGCCAAAAATGAGATCAGATTATAGAGTTTGTTAAGATCCAGTGTGGTAGTGAAAGCAAACACTTCCTGGATACCTCTAATACTCCAGAATTAACAGAATTAACCTTTTTCAATGACCAGTACACATCAGTTTATGTGGGTGTCTTTCCGAAAGCCAAGACCCCAAGTCTCTGCCTTAAAAATGAATCAGATTTTTCCAGTGTAAAAATAATATTGGCTGGGCATGGTGGCTCATCTCTGTAATCCCAGCACTTTGGGAAAGCAAGGCAGGACTGCTTTAGTTCAGGAGTTCAAGACCAGCCTGGGCAACATAGTGAGACCCTGTCTCTATAAAACATTTAAAAAATTAGCCAGGTGTGGTGGTGTGTGCCGGTAGTCCCAGCTGCTTGGCAGGCTGAGGTGGGAGGATCGCTCAAGCTGGGGAAGTCAAGGCTGCTGTGAGCCCTGATGGCACCTCTCACTCCAGCCTGATGACAGAGTGAGACCCTGTCTCAAAACTAATAATAATATGTGCTCATAATAAATTTGATAAATATAGAAAATGAGAAAGTAAAACAAGGAAAAATGCTACTGGCCCAGTACTGCAAAATAACCATAATTAACATATTGGTGTACTAGCTTTATCAACTGGACTAGGCACTACTTATATGAGCCAACTGAGAGGCCACTGCCGAATTAAATAAAATATAAAATCAAAATAAAAATGAATTAAAAGTTATTTTTTAAAAAGAAAGTTTTCTATTATTACATAAGTAATCTATGCTCATTGAAGAAAAAAATTAACATACAGGTAACCAAAAAGAAAGGGTGAAAATCACATATAAGCTCACCTCCTAGAGATACTTATTGCTCATAATAAATGCAGCATTCTTTTCTCAGGTACATACATACGTGTGCCTTGCTTTTGTAAAAATGGGGTCATAAACACACAATGTTTTGTAACCTGCTAATTTTTACTTGATATACATCTAACGCCATCATTTCAAATGGCTGCAGAGTGTTCTATGCTGTGGAAATATCATAAATTATTTAATCAGTAACTTATTAGGTTGTTTCTGGGGATATTTTATTCAATTATTAGGTCCATAAATCTTGTATAGTCTAATAATAAGTAAAATTTTTTACCTTTTTCTTCAAGTTTAATTTTTTTTGTCTGGACAGCTATAATGAGACAAAGTTTATTCTCAACCACTTAACCACTCTTTTTTGTTTTTTTGAGATGGGGTCTCGCTCTGTCACCCAGGCTGGAGTGCAACGGTGTGATCTCGGCTCCCTGCAACCTCTGCCTCCCAGGTTCAAGCAATTCTCCTGCCTCAGCCTCCCGAGTAGCTGGGACTACAGGCATGTGCCACCACACTTGGCTAATTTTTTTGTATTTTTTTTTTTTTAGTAGAGATGGGGTTTCACTGTGTTAGCCAGAATGGTCTCGATCTCCTGACCTCGTGATCTGCCCACCTTGGCCTCCCGAAGTGCTGGGATTAAAGCCATGAGCCACTGTGCCCAGCCACCTCTCTTATTTTAAATGACACATTTGTGAACTAGCTACAGATTGATTTTAGAAACGTGATTTTTCCAAGGAAGAAATACCAAGAAAAGAATGACTAGTAATTCCTCTTTGTACAGAAATGAAAATAGCTTTTTGGCTGCCATTATTAAGAACCAAATTAAACAGACACTCGGAATGTTCCCTACATACTTATTGGAAGTTCATGGGTTTCACAGACTCTACTTATATTGAAAGGCTCATTCAGGGTTAAGATCAGCTCCCTGTGCCCTCTGGAGTGGGGAGACATGTCGATCTTATCTCTGTACAGCCACCATGTTCATTGGGCCTCATATGTTCTGAAAACAGACACAGATGTAGAAAATAACAGTGCATGCAGCCTCATGTCTGAGAGGTCAGTTTTTTGAAACACAATGAGGTTGAAAGATTGAAAGACTGAATAGTAACATCAATATCTTATGACCAGGCAAACTAGAGTTTGACTCAAATGTCCTCACTAGTCTTTTCTCACCTCAAGCAATTTTTAATACTCTGCAAACATGTAATTAACTATGCTATAAAAGCCAAGGATTCTACAGATCCCTCTCTTTTTTTTTGTTTTTCCAAACAGAGTCTTGTTCTGTTGCCTAGGCTGGAGTACAGTGGTGTGATCTTGGCTCACTGCAACCTCCACCTCCCAGGTTCAGGCAATTCTCCTGCCTCAGCCTCCCAATTAGCTGGGATTACAGGCGTGTGCCACCACACCTGGCTAATTTTTGTATTTTGGGTAGAGAGGGGGTTTCACCATGTTGGTCAGGCTGGTCTCAAACTCCTGACCCCAAGTGATCCACCCGCCTTGGCCTCCCAAAGTGCTGGGAATACAGGCATGAGCCACCGCACCCAGCCAGATCCCATTTTCAAGTGCTGAAATATTAGGGCCACAATTTCCTGGCTAAGGTAGGGTGGGTCTTTTTCAGACATGGCAGTGCATTACTTGTGTGACAGTTTTTATTTTTATCTTTATAATTATTTTTAAAAACCTAGCTCCTGCAGGAAGTATGACACTTTTTAAACGGCACTGGCAAAACATGTCCTCAGAGAGCCCTTTCTTCATTATGAGCACAAAAAGGTTTTATTGTCCTAAATGCTATATAAAGTATAACAAATAGACACTCTCAGCAGCCTGTGTTTTCAATCTGAGACACTTCTGTCAAGCGAAAGCACACAGGAAAATATACAAAAGGGCACAGGCATAACTAAATTCAGACGCATTTCTATTATGTGCAAATAAAGGTGGGTGGAAGAGAGAGCAGAGAGATGAATAGGGGACTCCTAGGAGTAACTGTTTTGATTGGGAAAGGTGAGAATGGCCACCTTCCTGACTCTAGAGAACTTATCACAGAGGAGAAGGCAGAGCACTTACTTGTGGCCTTAGCCATTCCAATGGAATTAGAATTTATTTGTATTAAGTCCATCCTATATGTGCCCCTGGGCTATTTGTTGTAGATACAAAAATGTTGAGATAAAATGTGTCCCTCTCCTCTATCTCTAGTGAGAACTGACACACATACATTCCACTGTGCTTGGATTCGTTAGAGCCTTCTACATTGCTTCCTGCTCCTAGGGTGTAGTGGGTAGGGTCCAACTTTCCCTGCAGCCCCCTCTCTTCTGAAATGGGCTGTGTGAAGACAGGGACCAACCTGGCCACAGTCTGTGATGTAAAGTGCTCATGAGCCAACACTAAGCTCCCCTCCCTCAATATGGGCTACCCGCTACCTCTGCCCAGATCCCCTGCAGGTGGCTGTGAGGTCAGATGGGGAGGAGAGTCTGGTAACACTGATAAAATACAGTAGATCCATATGCTAACACAATATTATTCTCACATTATCTCAGGTGAGCCTCATTTGAGAGGAACGTTGTCTTAGCTCAGAAAAGTAATTGCAAAATTTTCCTGGTTAATTATTAATCTTCTCTAAGTGACAAAAGGAAATCCAGAGCAAAGTCAGGGCTGGAAGGGACTTTGAGAGGTCATTTATCTCCTGACTTTAGAGAGTACATTGAAAACACTGCAAACAAATATAATCCCATGTTTAGATGACTTCAGGAAAAAGGGTTACATTTTTTGGCATCCAGTCTCCCCATTTTATAATACCCTCCATCTTTGCATCTCATCCAGCAGACCTCAAATGTCAACGTGCACCAGAATCACTTGGGAGATTTTTGTGCACCAGAATCACTTGGGAGATTTTTTAAACACAGGCTGCCGGCCTCACCCCATGGTTTCTGATTCAGCAGGGCCTGGGTGGGGCCTGAGAATCTGCATTTCTCACATGTTGCCAGGCAGTGCTGATGCTGAAGAAACAGGGTCCCCACTGTCAGCACCTCCGTTCCAGCCCAGCCCTTGCTGGACCTGACCCTTTTATTCTAGATGGAAATAGGTACCATTCTTTGCCACTGAGACACACATATACTTGAAGAACAATTCAAGAGTCTCCCAGTCATTTGTTTCGTCTTCCAGGCTAAATAATAGAAGTTCCCTACCCTCTTATCATAGGTATCATTTTCCAACCCTCAATCGGTTTTTTTTTTTTTTTTTTTTTGAGGTTCTTTGTGGAGCCCTTTCCAAGTCTCTTTTCGTTGTGGAGCCATGAACTAGACCCAGAACCTTAGAGATTGGCTGAGGTTGGGCACGGGGGGAGGGACTCACAGACTCACAGAACCACGCAGGCTGCTCATGTTATTACTCTCCAGTACCCAAGCCTGCCTATCAGCCCTTCTTCTGATTCATGTGCTTCTAACTCCTTTACAAGCTGCAGTAATGCTCAGTAGACCTTCATAATGCCTTTCTTCTGAGAAGCTGAAGGCATTTCCCTAACTAATATGACAGTTGACTCAATATCCTAAACCAGTGCAGGGTTAAGTAACTTGTTGAATTGCAAACCAGTTCAGGAAGGGAGAATCTGGAACTCCAGATTTCTATCTAAGTATCATTTTATGGAGAAAGATGCTTTGATATTTATTGGACTTCATAGCAAGTTTACCCCCTCCAAATAACAATAATAGTTTCAGGTGCAAGTGAAACTGTGAAACTTCTCCTCTTTGCAGGAGGATTGCAACGGAGGACTGAGAGTGGGGGGCAAGGCTTCTGGGGTCAGTCTTGTCACTTGTCCCCATCACTTCCCAGCTATGGAAGAGAAAGGGAAGGCACAGCCCAGGTGGCACAGCTGTCTGTCCTAATCGTCTTTGGCAAAAGCTCAGAGGAGCTGAATGCTGAAGTATCCTCAACCCACCCCACTCATCTTGTTTCCCTTTTCTTCATTTTCACATTTTTTTCTGCCAGTGTAGTTACTGAATGTCAGGGGGCCCAGTTTCTGTGTCCTGCCTTGTTGTAGCATGTGGGTTGGAACTATGCTTTCCTTGTGCACTGCATGTGCTGTGGGGTGCTTAATACATGCTAAATAATGACAGCAGCCCCCCGTATGCCCGAGAAATCAGCCTTCCTCTGAGGGCCATATCCCATTATGTTACACTTGTGTTTAAGACGGGCGGAAGCTGAAGGTATCCCTCCCGATCACTGCTCCTTCCACTTTAGATGAACAGCTGGAACTCACATAACAGCGTCTTCCGACAAGATTTCCTTTAGAGAGAGAACATTCTAGGGATGTGATCACTGAGCATCCAGGCTCCAAGCCGAAAGGCAACCTGTTACATAGTGCAGTTCCCATTTAGCCATGCAGGCAAGGGACCCATTAAAACCTCATGTGAGGGAAGGGGTCCCACAGAAAAGGTTCTTCTCTGCGTCCCTGAGAAACCCCTCAAAGCTTCCAAGCAGAAGGCTATCCCTCTAGGCAGAAAGTAACAGTGAAATAAATCTCCTGCAACCGGCAGCAATTCTGTCAGAGCCTCTGGGTCTGTAACTATTTTAAGACGTGGAGGAGTAGGATGAGAGCACGGGCAGCTGGACAAAGTGGCTCCAACAGGACTGCAGGGGAGACGTGCGGTCACCTGCGGCGTGGGGACAGCAGGGCAAGGGCAGGCAGGCTCGGCTCCTGGACTCCTCCTGCGGCCACAAGGCTGCCCTGTTTCTCGGCACCTGGGCCCCCCGTGTGTGACTCTGCATAGAGCTCATCATGATTTGTCGCCCAAGGTCATAACCAGTCACAGCCAGCATCATTTCACCAGGCACATGGGGTAGAAGCAGCTAAGAGAATCGCAGCACCGGCAAACACGAGGAATTCCGGCACTAACACTTATACAATGAAAACCATCTCCGCTCTCACTCACCGCTGCCACTCTCTCACAGCACGTAAATCATTAAAACAAACACTCCGCAAGTGTTTATGCGCATTTTAGCAACTCATCATAAAGCACATGCTTCCTAGTAGTAGAAAAACCTACAGAAACGTCTGTGAAATTAAACAATGAATAAATTCAAATCACCTTTTCTCTTTTGCAGGACTAAAAACTACAATAAGTCAAGTGAATACTGGCTTGAAAACTAATACCCAACTACAGTGTACCTTTAAAAATGCTCCACTGAGATTCTGATGGTGCCTTATTAACAATTAGAGGTAAGAAGTAATAGCAATAAGTCAGAATTTTTTGGATAAAAATACATATTATGAAGGATTACTGGAACAAAACCCCTTTTACTGCTGAAGATGACATTAGAGGCTTCTGTTATCGTTACAATTCATCTGGACAGCAAATTTCTCTTCAGCTCAATAAAAACGAAGTATGAAGTAAGTTTCTTTCTAAAAATAGCCCAAGAACTCAGTACTACTTTCCTTTCTTACATTCTTTTCCTACTAAATGGAACACTGAAGCATTTCCTTTCATTGTTGACACTTTATGTCATTTGCATTTAAAATCAGACAATACAGAATAACAAAGAAGTCTTTAACTAAATCTTTTCAAAATGGGAAAATGGCTTTCACAATACTAACTGAGGACCTGCCTCCTTCCTTGCTTTAGAGATGACAGGCACAGATAGCTGGTAAGCACCTATCCTATCGCCTAGGAGAACTGTTTCATTAACATCAATATTCCTGAAGCTGATACATTTACTTGCTAATTGATAAAGAAATTCCTGCCTGGTTCTCTGCTGTAAGCAAACTGTTTGGCTTGAAGTCAGTCCACACTGAAAACACACTTCTAAATAAGCAAGGTGATTCAAATTTAATTTAAAATATTCAATATCAAAATCTTTTGTTTTCTTTAGTACAAATTTAAGTTGGCAATAACGTGTTAGATGAACTGCAGTTAAGGTTACAGAATCCCATGGCCTTTGGTTACTTTTGATAACTAACTCTGTCTAAAAGAGGATGCTTTAAATTATTCTCTAAAACCTTCTTCCTAAATTAATTTTTTAAAGTGCTTCTCTTTAGGCATATATGGGTTTATTTTTTAAGCACAAAATCCCCCTTAAAAAGATAAAAAACTGTCCATCTATACATTCAAGAAAATTACATTTGACACTCCATTATTTCTACAAAATAAACTTGTAGCACAGAGTATAACAGGAATTAACTTTCAACATTTTTTTCTCAAGAGTTAGGTTAGCATAGTAGAAAATAAAGCTCAATGACACAATACAATGTTTCTGTATTTACAGAAACCATATCCATTAATCAAATATTTTAACATAAAATAATAATCTACAGATTGCTTTTGCAAAAGAAAGAATCGAAAACTTTTTCTTGGGAAAATTGAATAAGGCAGATTTATCGTAGTAGGAGACATTTAAAGAAAAACCTTTTGCCACCTTTCTTAGCTTTCTCTAACTTACCAACCTCAAAGCTTCCAGTTTTCCCGAGAGATAAACATTACTATGATGGTAACATTAGGAAGATTTAAGGAGAAAAGAACAAAGAGAAGTCTTAAAATTCCACCCAGTACTTACAAGTAGTTTCCAAGAAAACTGAGCCACAATTCTTCAGAAGACTGCTCTCCTGATCACAAACACAATCTGAAGTCTAAAATAGATATCCTACCACATTAGGCCGAGAAGTCACATTTCAGCTTGCTAACTTCTACTTTTACAACTCATAGAACTAACCCCGGCTAAAATTAACCGCAGCCAAGCGGCAGGCAGGAACACGCTGATTTGCATCATGTGTGCCGGGATTTATTCACTAGGACAACATCGGTGTCCTCTTAATGGGAAATGCGGCCAAGGGGCGTGCCCTGGTGAACAATACATAGCATCATGATTATGCTAATTACTGAATTCAGTCCAATAATACTAACTTCTTTTAAGTTGTTTTTGCAAGTACTGACAAAGAGAAGGAGTAAGCTTTTTCCCAACAGGCATTCACTTGATTTTTAAGCACATTCAAATCAGACCAAACTTTGGCAACAAGGTGGCAGTGCTGTGTGCTCTTCACAAGCAAAAGCAAAGCAAAAAGACATTCTGTCCGATTATTTAAACAGCGTGATTAGATGCAGCACTACGTGAAATTAAACAGACACAGAATATACATATCAGTAAGTCTATCCACCAGAATCCTGAAATTTAAAAGGTTTTTCTTTCTCTATAATGAACTGATTGCAGGGACTTGCTTTCTGGCTCTGCCTCCTCCTGCACCTCCCAAGGAGTCGCTATGAAGACACAGATTCAGTAATAAATCACAACTGGAATAAACATCTCAAATATTTGCAAAGGCATTGTCCTTGGCAAGAAGCATTTTAAGGTGGATTTAACTCCTTGGCTAGAAAAATTGTCCTCTGTAGGTGACTGACCATCTACAAAGCATATTGGAACTCAAGTTAACAGGTAAAGACCTCAAGCATACAGCTGATACTTAAAAGAAAATCAGAACATGAAGAACTTTCTCTGGAAAATATAAGTACAACTTATAACAAAGACACAAAACCACTTAGTATCTACTCGAGATGGTTTGGACTAGTTTGCTTTAGACTAAGTTCTGATGACATATTTTGCTCTTATTGAACACTCTATGAAAGATATCAAAGTACTTTACAAACATCAATCAAATCTCCAAGCATCTTTGGGAGATGTCATTTTCCTCTTTTTTTTTTCCACAGACAGGCAAAAGACAGGGTAATTCAATTTCAATGACTTCAACCAACCCTGGATCACCCCATCACCTCCTAAGCCCTTTATAACATCCTCCATATTAACCACTTACCTACAATCCTACAGACCTTTTCAGAGCCATTTGTTTTCCTCATTTTAAAATGTCATATGTTAGTTTGGACTTCAGGAGGTTCACTCTACTTAACACCCAGATGCCAGGCCTGAACTCCAGGGGCTTAAAAAGCACTCCTTGACTCTCTCTTGCAGGCAGGTATCCTGCAACACGGATCCCTAAAACATGGCAATGCCGTCAGGAGGCAATGTCCATCTGCAGCCTGCTGCCCAAAGCACAAACCGGTTGATCTTCATTGGTGTGAGCTGGACATCACCAGCACAATCTCCCTCCTGTTGTTTACAAACACTGCCGGCCGCTGATATGAGATTGCATCCCCTCGGCCTAACCTGAGGCTCTGTGCCAGCACCTGCCCCACCTCTGCAAGAGGGTGGCTGGTATGCATTCCCCTTCACTCCAACCCAGAGTCATGGGAGGCAGGCATTTCCCGCTTTGTGCTGAAAGGAGAGAAGTCAGCACTCATCAAAGATGGCTAGCTGCTAATGAACAGAATTATTCTCAATAATCCACTGCAAACTCACTCCAGAAGTCTTAATGCCAAAAAGGACCTTGTAAGGCTATTTTTGACAGAATGTTCTTATCCTATTATGTCACAGTTCAGGACAAAAGTCTCTAAGCCAAAATATTATTTCTGCCCTAAACCAGAAAGTAAGAAAAAGCAAATACACCAAGTGCATTTCTGCATCAGAGTTTGTATTGGAGAGGAGCAATCTGAAGTATGATGGATCCTACATCCATTCATCGGAAGGCAGTGGCCCCTGAGCAATGCTCCGGTTCCTCACGTCAGATATGCCTAGTATGACTCTGCTGTTTCAACAGCAGCCACACCTGTTCCACAGTGGAAGAACCAAAGCATTCCAAATAAAACAGTGTCTCCTCCAATTTACATTAGTCATTCTTCTGCTTCCTTTTCATTAGTGAAACTACTTGAGTCAACAGTGCTTTTGTTCTAGGTATACTTATGACAGTAGAGAAAAATCTGTATCAGAGTACCTTTAAAAACAGAGTAAATTCTTCCCATTTGTTCTCATTAATTTTTGGTGGTAGAGGAGGGACAGGAAAGGCGGTGACCTATGGGATCTTTAGTTCAACGAATCCATGAAATTAAAGAAAATTACTGTGTTTATGAATCTACACTAATGAATTAACCCGGATACCAACCTTCTATGAGCAGTTACATGTATAATTTAAAATTTTCTAGTAGCTGCTTTTAGAAAAGTAACAATAAAGAGGTAAAATTAATTTAATAATATATTTTAACTCAATATATCCAAGATATGATCATTTCAATGTGCAATAATCATAAAAACTATTAACGAGATATCTTCATTCTTTTGTTTGTACTGCCCCAAGCCTGTGCAATCCAGTGCATATTTTACAATTAGTACATTCCAATCTGGACAATCCACATTTCCAATGCTCAGTACCCACATGTGCCTGGTGACTATCATATGGAAAGCCAGAGTGTACAAATATCTTCCTGACAACAGCTTTTCTACAACATGTACTAATATTTACGTGTTTGTGGGCATGTGCACACTTATATACACTCAAGAAACATCAACTAAGATACTGGGCATATAGGATGAAAAACGCCTAGTTTTTGTCCTCAAGGAGCTCAAAGTTTAGACACTTGGCATCCTTTGTTTTTCAGAGCTAGGGTCTCATTCTGTCACCCAGGCGGGAGTGCAGTGGCACAATCATGGCTCACTGCAGCCTTGACCTCCTGAGCTCAAGCAATCCACCCACCTCAGCCTCCTGAGTAGCTGGGACTACAGGCATGTGCCAGCACACCTGGCTAATTTTTAAATTTTTTTTGTAGAGACGAGGTCTCACCATGTTGCCCAGGCCAGCCTCGAACTCCTGGGCTCAGGTGATTCTTCCACCTCAGCATCCCAAAGCGCTGGGATCACAGGCATGAACTACTGCCCCTGGCTTCTTGGCATTCTTTACCTTTGAAATAATATGCAAAATATTCTGTGTTCTCTGTGTGTATTCTTCTGGGGAGGTAACTTTCTTCATCACTTTATTAAAGGAGTCTGTGTCTCAAAAAGGTTAAGAGCCAGGAGACTAGACTAGCAGCAGATGCTGGGAGAAATGGAGAGCTACGGAAAATGAAGGAACTGAGACAGATAGAAGGGGAAAGATCCGAGGAGAAAGAAAGGACTAAAAGTAAGATAAATAAAAAAGAAGAATAATTTCACTGCTAGACATGAAATTTTAGTTATAAAATCATATAATAAAAATTGGCGGCCAGGCGTGGTGGCTCACGCCTATAATCCCAGCACTCTGGGAGGCCGAGGTGGGTGGATCACAAGGTCAGGAGTTCAAGACCAGCCCGACCAACATGGTGAAACCCTGTCTCTACTAAAAATACAAAAAAAATTAGCCAGGAGTGGTGGCGCACGCCTGCAGTCCCAGCCACTCAGGAGACTGAGGCAGGAGAATCCGCTTGAACCCAGGAGGCAGAGGCTGCAGTGAGCCAAGATCATGCCACTGCCAAGATCACACCAGCCTGGGCAACAAAGTGAGACTCCATCTCAAAAAAAAAAAAAAAAAAGGCAGGTTCCAGTTACTATGCCAGGCACTGGGGACAGATACAGAGATCAAAGACAAGGTCTCTATGTCCAAGGAGTTCACATTTTAGCGACAGGAACAGACTCACCCAGGCAGATACAATACTTGGGTAAGTATGAAGACGCAGTTTATGTGCAATGTGCCATGGCTGCAGCGGGGAGAGGAGGGAGGGTGCCACACAAGAGGGACGCAGTACCCCCTCCCTTTTTTTAAATTGAGATGTCTCACTCTGCCACCCAGGCTGGAGTGCAGTGGCGCGATCTTGGCTCACTGCAACCTCCACCTCCCAGGCTCAAGCGATCCTCCCACCTTAGCCTCCCAAGTAGCTGGGACTGCAGGTGTGCACCACCACACCTAGCTAATTTTTATATTTTTTGTAGAGATGGAGTTTTACTATGTTGCCCCGGCTAGTCTCAAGCTCGTAATAGGATAGTAAATAAATAGGCTGGGCTCAAATGATCCACCTAACTCGGCCTCCCAAAGTGCTGGGATTACAGGTGTAAGCCACCATGCCTGACCCCTCATTTCTTAAATGAAGGTTATTTTCTGATCAAATTTTAAATCTATGTTCTGGAATAACTCAAGATTCTGCATTTTAGTTTGGGACCTTAGAAAAGCATGGATAGGTCATGGAGAAATCAGGTATTCTAAAATATTTTAAAATGACATCTGGAAATAGCAGTGAAGTTTCTATTCTGAGCTATTTACCATCAAATTGAACCTGGTTATTTGATCCAACTATTTAAGGTTGAGGCAGGAGGATCACTTGAGGTCAGGAGTTTGAGACCAGCCTGGCTAACGTAGCGAAACGCCGTCTATACAAAAAACTTAGCCGGGCACGGTGGCAGGCACCTGTAGTCCCAGCTACTTGGGAGGCTGAGGCATGACAATCAGTTGAACCTGGGAGGCGAGGGTTGCAGTGAGCTGAGATCATGCCACCACTCCAGCCTGGATGACAGAGTGAGACTCTGTCTCAAAGAAAAAAAAAGCCATCAAAAAATGAACATTGAAGAAAAAACTCTTCAACTCATTAGGAATTCTCTGTATTTTATTTATTATTTATTTATTTATTTTGATAAATAAAATATATTTTGTCTCACTCTGTCACAGTAGTGCAATCTTGGCCCACTGCAACCTCTGCCTCCTATGTTCAAGGATTCTCCTGCCTCAGCGTCCTAAGTAGCTGGGATTATAGGTGCGTGCCACCACGACTGGCTGATTTTTGTATTTTTAGTAGAGACACGGGGTTTCGCCATGTTGGCCAGGCTGGTCTCAAACTCCTGACCTCAAGCAATCCATCCACCTTAGCCTCCCAAAGTGCTGGGATAACAGGCGTGAACCACTGTGCCTGGCCCACGTTAGGAATTCTTTGGATTGTAGCTGTGGACTCAGAAAGACCTGGGTTCAAAATGTACCCCACCACCTACTAGCTGTCTGACCTCGAGCAATTGAGCTCACCTCTGTGACTCAGCTTCCTTGCCTGTAAAATGGGAATAATGATGCTGACATCAAGGGTTGGTGTTGGAAGGAAGTGAGATGTATCTAGCACAGGCACACAAAGAGTCTCAATAAACGGCCGGGGCCATTATGCTCACAGCAGGTCTAGCAGCAGTATGGGACTTGCTGAAGGGCAATTTGGGATATTTATTGAGTGCGGATTAAAGGCTCCCTGTTTTTATAGCATGAAGCTTCTTCAAAAAAATAAAATGTTGAAAGGAACTTCAAACGGTTGTTAAGTATTTCAGGAAAACCAGGGTCTGTAAACTCCTTTGGAAAACTCTGTCGCCGTACCAGCCTGTTTAATTTTCTTCATGATATGGCCTCATGTCCCCAGCCAGAGGTTAGCACAGGATTCAGGGTCACTGACTGAAGAACACAGGCAAATCATGTGTCTGGGCAGATGGCTGCTGTAAAGTCCCCCTATTCCTTCCTTACCCTAGGGAGTCCCTTCCCGCACTGACTCTGGGCTTGGCCAGTAGGACAACAGCAAACATAATGCTGGGCCCTGGAAAGTGCTGGCGCATGGGGGCTCACCCTCTCTTGAGACTTCGAAATGCCCCGCCCTGGCTTGCCTACTGCAAATGAGAAGGCCACATGGAGTGGGGATGCGTCATCACCGTTGAGTCCCTGCCGCCGGTCAGCCTGCTGAGTGCCTGATGGGTGGGTCAGGCCATCCTAAACCACACAGCCAGCTAGCTGCCAGCTGACTGCAAAGTCCAGCTAGGCTCGCTCAAGCCAGAACCACTCCAGTGCCCTACAGAACTGTGAGGTACAGAAAGAAATGTTTGTTTTTTTGAGCCACTAGTATCAGGTGGTTTGTTATACAGCAAAAGCTGACTAATACACATTCCTCCAAAAAGGCTGCATGCTCAGGAGGGCTACACCAGTGTGATCCACAGCGATGCAGTCTTCACACTTCAGAAACGGACTCAATTCACGTACATATGAACAGAGAGCTCTAACTCTACACAGAAGAAATTGTTATCCTCTTCAGCTAAAAAAAAAAAAAAAAAAACACGCAAACTCTTCAAGACAGTTCTTTAAAAAACCTTGATAAATAGCTAATTCAGCATAATTTTATGACAGTTTTTATCAGGATTGTGAAAGTAAACGCAGCATTATGACTGCTGTTGTTTGAATACTCATTTTAACATAGTTGATTTTTAAAATTATATTGGCATTCTCTTGGGGCTTTCATATTGCTCTACGTTCAAAACAGCCATCTATTTAACAAACATCTGTTAAAGCACCATCAGGAAACTCCCAAGCATTTGCAAGATTTGTGTAAGTGGCAGGATGCTCATGAACACAGCAGAAAGTGGTGTCAATGACAATTCTGCCTTTAAGAGGCTCATAATGTGATAAGAGTCATGACACTGTCCACAAACTTATCATATGAGGGAGTAATTAGTAAGCATTCCAAAAGTTAAAAGTTCATTCCAACAGGAACATAAGCAAAGAAGAGGCTTCCAGTTGTGTTAATCAAGAAAGGTTGGCCGGGCGCAGTGGCTCACGCCTGTAATCCTAGCACTTTGGGAGGCCGAGGCAGGTGGATCACCTGAGGTCAGGAGTTTGAGACCAGCCTGGCCAACATAGTGAAACCCTGTCTCGACTAAAAATACAAAAAAATTTTGCTAGGCATGGTGGTGCATGCCTGTAGTCCCAGCTACTCAGGAGACTGAGGCAGGAGAATCCGCTTGAACCCAGGAGGTAGAGGCTGCAGTGAGCCAAGATCATGCCACTGTACTCCACCCTGGGCAACAGAGCAAGGCTCTGTCTCAAAAAAAAAAGAAAAAAGAAAGAAAGGCATCTTCAGCCAGGTGCAGTGGCTCACACCTGTAATATAATCCCAGCACTTTGGGAGGCTGAGGTGGGAGGATCACCTGAGGCCAGAAGTCCCAGACCAGCCTCAGCACCATATCGAGACCCCATCTCCATTTTCAAAAAAGGGATCTTGGAGGGAGTGGTATTTGTTGTTTGTTTGTTTTGAGACGGAGTCTCGCTCTGTAACCCCAGGCTGGAGTGCAGTGGCATGATCTCAGCTCACTGCAGCCTCTGCCTCCCAGGTTCAAGTGATTGTCCTGCCTCAGCCTCCCGAGTAGCTGGGATTACAGGCACCTGCCACCACGCCCGGCTAATTTTTGTATTTTTAGTAGAGATGGGGTTTCACCATGTTAGCCAGGCTGGTCTTGAACTCCTGACCTCAGGTGATCCGTCTGCTTCGGCCTCCCAAAGTGCTGGGATTACAGGCGTGAGCCACCACACCCAGCCTGGGAGTGGCATTTGAATGGAGTCTCCTCCTAAGCTCTCAACAGTAGCAGGAGTAGAAAGAACACTATACAGAAGCAACACACAAGCAAAGATGGAGAAAAAGGAAAGCTATAATGTTTGTCTAGGAGACAGCTTGGATTGAGATTCAAGCTCCATCAAGTAATAGCTGCTTTGATGACTAAATTACTTAATTTTTCCAAATCTAGGCTATAAAGTATCCAATGAAAGTGGCATCTGCAGTAAGGCTGCCTGGTTCAAATGCCAGCTTCATCACTTTGTAGTTGTCTTGGGCAATTACTTTCTCACTGTGCCTTCATCACCTTTAAAATGGGAATAATAATTATACATGCTTCATGGGGTTATTATGAAGACTAAATGAGTTTTTTATTTGTAAAGTATGTAGAATAGTGCCTGGTATAAAGTTTTGTTAAATAAACTTACATGTTTATGCATACACAGCAAACAGATAGTTATATATAGATAGGCATGTATGAATGTAGATATATAGATCCAGCTTTATCACCAAGAACAGTACCTGGTATGTAGAAAATGCTAAACACATTTAAATGTTTCCCTTCCTCCTCCATTGTCTGGAATCCACAGAGATCTAGAGCACAAGGTCAGACACGTTTTATGCACCCCAACATCAGCCTCCACTCAGTTAAAAGAACATAGGCTGTCCTTCCTCTACTTTCACACTGGAAGCTTTCTCCTTTCTCTTGGGGGCAATAATTCTGCACTTGCTGATACAAGATGCTAGGCTTAGCCAGGCACAGTGTCACGCCTATAGTCCCAGTACTTTGGGAGGCCAAGGACATAGCACTGCTTGAACCCAGGAATTTGAAACCAGTCTGGGCAACATAGATTTCGTCTCTAAAAATTAAAAAAAAAAAAAAATTAAAAATTAAAAAAAATTAGCAGGTGCAGTGGTACCCGCCTGTAGTCCCAGGTACTTGGGAGGCTGAGGTGGTAGGATATCTTGGGTCCAAGAGTTTCAGGCTGCAGTGAGTTATGATTGTGCCAATGCATTCCAGCCTGGGCAACAGAGTGAGACCTTGTCTTAAAAAAACAAAACAAAAAGATGCTAGGCTTGAAACCACTAGAGACAGATACAACACGGCCACTAGTTTCAAAACACAAAGAGCACTAATACCACCTTATGTGATATATGCACCTCAAATGGAAAAATAAGCACAGGCTTATTAAGTGCAAACTTCACTTCTATAATTTATTACCATGCAAGCTAATCTAAAACGAGAAACCCTGAATGCAGTAAGATTTGGGGGGAAAAGTCAAAGATTAGATTTAAAGCCACAGTAATTCGAAAGTTAGGTTAACAAAAACCTTACTAATCCCAGACTAATTTGGCTTGAAATAGATATATATCTAAACTGAAAATACTTTTAAATGCAGTTTTATTACTTGAATCAACACAATGTTAAACTGAGTTTCCTCTGTTTTTAAAAGGAAAGTACTAAGGATAGTTACTGGATTATACTAAAAACAAAAACAAAAAACCCACTAAAAGTGCTTGAAAATATTCAACTATGTTGAAATAAGTAACATTTTCCTGCAACCTTATAGTATTTATTTGTTTAGAAACCACTTTTTCATAGGTATCACCAAGGTAAACTCCATCCATCACAAACAAAACCTTATTGTCAATTCTGTATTGGATAGAATGTGAAATAATGAGTTGTGCTCAACTGCTAATCATAAACATCCACTTCTCAGTTTACTCCCTCCAATAATAGGAAAACTATTAAAGTATCAGGCAAGGAACTGCTGATTGCCCAAATCTTTTGATACACAGTATAAAATACTAATTTTTGTGATTTCAATCTATACTGTTTCACAATCATTCAGGTCTGTTTCAAGAGCACTTAGTCTTTAGGTAAGGATTACCCTACGTTTAACTTGAAATTTAAGACTTTCTGAGGAAAAGAGGGCTGTAGGAGTCTTTTAATAGAGCCACATTCCTGGGTTCAATCAAACTGAACCAATTGCTAGCTTTGAGACAGTAGCCAAGTTATTTAACAGAGTTCTATCTGCCCATCTGTAAAATGAGGATAAGGATCCATCCACCTTCTAGGAATGTTGCAAAAATGACTTAATGCACATAAAGCACTTACAACAGAGCTTGGCATGGATTTTTGGAAAAAAAAATTTATACGTGGATTTTTAAAAAAAAATATATATATATGTATATATATTTTATATGTAAGCTATATAAAGTAACAATGAAGGAGAATTCCTAGTTAAACCACCTGGCCATGGTAGGTAGAAAATCCGTTCTGGGGCTCTGGGGCTTTAGTCCCCTTGCTACCTATTTCAGGTAGACAGGGAACTTGCAGGGTATGCCTGAAAGGACCCCTCATAATGACAGCGGAGAGCCGCCAGCTTCACTGTAAATAATTTCAAGTCCATTCTCAAGGCTCCTTCCTTTTCACTATCAGGTCTCTGAGCATCTATAAGAGGCACTTGAAGGGCAGATGCCCACGTGTGTGGTGGAAGACAACACTTGATACCAATTTTCCAAGAGACATGGAAATCAAGAATTTGTTTTCTAATTTGTCATAGTTTTGCTGTAAATGGGTACGATCTGTTTCCAAACAGATAAACTAAGAAGTGGTAACTTTTGGCCAGGAGCAGTGGCTCACACCTGTAATCCCAGCACTTTGGGAGGCCAAGGCAGGCGGATCACGAGGTCAGAAGTTCAACACCAGAAGTTTCAACACAGTGAAACCCCATCTCTACTAAAAATACAAAAATTAGCCGGGCATGGTAGCAGGCGCCTGTAATCCCAGCTACTCAGGAGGCTGAGGCAGGAGAATTGCTTGAACCTGGGAGGCAAAGGCTGCAGTGAGCCGAGATTGCGCCACTGCACTCCAGCCTAGGTGACAGAGCAAGACTCCATCTCAAAAAAAAAAAAAGAAGTAGTCACTGTTAGGGTAAGCAGTTCAAAGTCAAGCTCAAATTAAGAGATAAAATATTTATAAGAGGATCTAGTTGCACTTGGCTATAAGAATCCAGCAGGTGACTACAGGTCTCTTGATAAACGTATGTGATTGTATCCTTAGATACTAAGTCTTTCATTTAAAAAGTACTAAAAAAAATGAGTGTTCGTTTTCAAAGTAGCTGTGATAAGCAAAAACCAAACATAAAAATCCCATCAAAAAAACCATAAAACCAAACCCAGAAGGACCAACAACTCAGCTCTCAGAACTATAATAGCCCAATAATTATAATAATCCAAGAGACCATTCTGAGAAACACCAGAGACCAGAGACCAGTTCCTTTATAATACAGGGGGATGGTTCATACATAGCAGATCAGAACTATGCATTCCCAAATCACAACATCAGATTAGTAGTCACTGTTCTTTGTACCAGCTTTAAATACACCATCTCTTATTTCTCATAAGAGTTTTGTGGTGGTCAGTGCTCAGGAAAAATAATTAAGATAAGGAATGAATAACACAAAACACCCCTCAAACAATATCCAACAGAGTATCTCTGAGATAATTTACTAAAGTAATCTCTCTCAAAACCACTTTTATGCTTAAACTAATCCTAGGCACTGAAAAAAACAGGAAGAATAAATCACATTTAACTTGCCATTCTTTAGAATGCTGGACAATTCTGAGATGCATGGAGGAAAAAAAGTATTAAAAATAGCCAAGAGAAGGATTAGACAGCAGCTAAAACACAAAGGCCAGGGGTGAGATCAAAATTAGAAACATATAACGTCTGGAGAACTGTCCATATAAGGGCATCTTCATATCAGTAACTCAGTTGGAATAAGCCACTGGGCAGAATTAACAGCTGCCACCATCACAGTGGCTGCCTCTCCACCTCTCATTCAGAAACCGCTGGAGTCTTGGTAGACACAGATGACATGACTTTATACTGTTACATTCAGACATTCAACGTTTGGGGGTATTTTAAAAGCTGGTCTTAATTTTCCTCGTCCTAGATGATAAACTTCATATATTTTGATCTTGCCTTTTTATACAAGTATGAAAATGCAATAGAAGAGGATAAAACTTTGCTGAGCACTTTTAACCACTCCTATACCACACTGACTTGCATTCCCCAACCCCATAGATTTCCCGACTCCCCTGAGCAGGCGGCTGGTTGTACATTCTCATGTGTTCATTTATCCATCAGGCTCTCAGGGAGCTTCCTAACCTCGTGACAAGTGCTTGAGAAAAGAATAGGATCTTATCTTCCAGGAGTTCAGTGTACCCTGGAAGACAGGTACATAAATAATTATAATACAGGTAAATCCTGTAACGGAAGTAAGGGATGCAATTCTCTCTGGGGCTTGGGGGAGATTTTGCGATGGAAATACCCAGGCAGAGAAACAGTGAAAGGCATTCTAGGAAGAGCAATCAGTACAGGCAAAGGCTCAGGGGTAGGAAACCATGTAGCATGTTCTGGGAATAGCAAGAAGTATGTGTTTTGAATACAAGTGATGGGATATGAATGGGAGAAGAGGTAGAAGATTAGGTTGCAAAAATAGATTGGTGCTAGATTGCTGGGGCCTACAAGCACCATGCTAAGGAGTGGGTCCATTATCCTGTAGCTCTGAGGTTCTCAACTCTGGATACACATTAAAATCTCCTGAGAAGCTTTAAAACAAAATGCTGATGGCCTGTTATTTGTTGGCAATAATAATTGGGTCCAGGCATCAGCAGTTTTTAAAAACTTCCCATGTAGCAATTCTAACCTGTGGGCAAGAATCACTCCTGTGGGCAACAGGGAGTCAACACCACTGCATCAGCTTAGGATAGCAATAGAAAAACATTAAAACAATAGTTAACTGGGTAACAGTGTGAAGAGCAGATTAGAAACAGAGACTAGGGGAGAACTGTCAGTTAGTTTATAGGCTACTGGAAACAGGCAAGACATAAGAGTAATTATTAGCCTTTTTTGGGTTACTGACTTGCATGAATGCCAACGATAAAAGCTAAAAAGCCCACCCCTGGCTGGGCGCGGTGGCTCATGCCTGGAATCCCGGCACTTTGGGAGGCCGAGGCAGGTGGATCAGTTGAGGTCAGGAGTTAGAGACCAGCCTGGCCAACATGGTGAAATCCCATCTCTACTAAAAATACAAGAACTACCCGGACATGGTGGTACACACCCTGTAATCCCAGCTACTTGGGAGGCTGAGGCAGGAAAATTGCTTGAACTCAGGAGGTAGAGGTTGCAGTGAGCTGAGACCACACCACTGTACTCCAGACTAGGCAATGGAATAATAAATACTCTGTTTAAAAAAAAAAAAAAAGCCCTTTTCCTAAGAAACATGCAGGTGTGTCAAAAAACGTACATGTAATTTCTGGGGCTGATGAAGCTCTGTGAGTAATGGATTCAGCTTAGGGAAGCCTAGTGTAAAGGCAGTGATGGAAAAAGAGAGACTTTGGAGATAGAATCATAGCACTAATGACTTCAGTGGGGAAAAGAAGAGGAATTAAGGATGACAATATCACTTCTAGTGTGAGAAGTATAAACAATAAACATGTACTGTGCACCTAAGTGTCAGGAACCGTACTAAGCACTTAATATGTATTGATCTCACTGATTTTTCCCAATTCTTTAAGACAGATTGATATCACATCTGTTTCATAGCTGAAGAACCTGAGATTTACAGACATTAAATTAGCTTGTCCAAGGTCACATGGAGATAAGTAGCGGGGCAGGAATTGAATCCCAGACAGTTTTGACTCCGGAGCTTGTGGTATTAACCTCTCCCCATGCTATCTCTGATGAATGGTACCTGTGCATTAAACAGGGGTGACAGGAGAGTATGGCAGGAGTAGGTTTAGGATGAGCAAGGTGGGGTGGGGATATAAAAAATTAGTTTTAAACATGCTGTGTTCAAGATAATACAACACATACAGATGACAGTATCTGTTAAATCAGAAAAAATAGGAAAGAGATCAAGAGGTGAGAGAAGAAGGTATAGTAACAGAATATAGTATTTCTGAGTTCTCTCTAGGTGCCGGCGCTGTGCTGAGTGCTTACTCACAGTGGCAAAAGTCTATCACTATCTTTCTTTCTTCTGCAAGTGAGAGAACAGACCTGGGAAACCAGGGACATACAGCCACTAAGTGCTGAAGCCAGATTTGAATCCACGAGGCTACCTTCCTAACCTCTAACGCACTCCCCGCCACTCTAAAAAGTAGAAATCCTGGGGTCATAAGAGGCTGTCCCCCCCACAACTGTTCAAAGACTGCTAGTGTGTCTTAGAACAGGGGTCTAAGATACACGTTTTAAAAAAAGTTTTATATAAAAAATGTTTGACAATATTTATGTTATTTCCACAGCCTCAAGGATTTTTATATTGTTTTAATTATCAAAGAGTCATAAGGGATAGCTTAGTCTCAACCAACAAATATTGGCAGTGCACTTCCACAGGTCGGTATGCAAGCTTGGGTGCAAACCATGGGCATGACACAGCATGAGACCAGTGCCACACAGAGCTGCTATGCAAGTTAGCTGCCAGGACAACTAGTCTAGTGGAGACTGTGCTTCCTGAAGCCATAGTGAGGGCAGAAGTGATGAAATTTCCTTTTTTAATCATTTTTGTAATTTGGAAAACTGTGATTCTTCTCCTCTCTAAAGTAACCAAAATGAAATCTTAAACACTATCCTACAAATCCAGACTAGTTACTTCAGGTGGAACAGCGGAGTAACTTACGCACTGAAGTTTCAGATAAAAATCAGTTATATTTCAATTCTCAGCACCTTTGAAATATCTGTACTGACAATCACGTAGCCTTTGAGTCAAAAGCACTCCTTCCATAAAAGTACTTTTAAAGGGAATACAATATTATCCTAGAATTTTTTCCTGTTTTAGAATTAAGGTACCTAAGAGAAGAAATATAAAACTCCAGTTAAGAACTTCTGAAGTCCTGTTGTATAACCTCTGGAGCTCAGACTTGTCCACGGCTGGGCTTGAAGGGTTCCCTGACCTGGGAGGTCATTGCTCTCTAAGGCAGCGCATCCTATTACTGGAGAGCTCTCACCACCACAAGATTCTGTCTTAGACCAAGTCAAAATCCTTTGCCTTATAATCTCCACTCATTCATTCAGTTACTGAGCACAGAAGAGCTACATACCACCCTCTGGTCTTCCTATTCCCTAATCTATAAGGGCTGCTACCACTTTCCTTTTATACCATCCTTCAGATCCAACAACCAAACTCCTTTAGCAGCAGTTCCTGATATGACTTCCTTTCTCCATCCACCACTAGTCCTGCCTCCCTCGTTTGCCAATGTCTCACCTAAACTGTGGTTCAGAGACTTAAACACAATTCATCAACGGTGCTCTAACTAACCCACAAAACAGGACAACAGACTCGATGTAATCTAGGCACGCATCAGTGCAACTTGAGCTTGCTGTTTTTAGCAGTCACATCACAGAGATGCCTCACATAAGCCTGTGCCCCAATAAACTCTGAGCTATTTTTCATCTCGTGCACTTGAGACCGTCCACCACCCCCAAGCATTTCTCAACTCCTGCAGATGATTTATCCTTAGTATCTCATGTTGCTGATTTTAGAACATTATTACAACCTATTCAGATTATTCTGAAACTAGAATCTGCTATCTATAGTCATCTCTCCTAATTTTATGTGACCTGGAAATTAGATAAACTAACTTTGATCCAGGTCTTTACAGAAAGAGGATACTGTGATTTAAAATGTGCTATTCAGGCTGGGCGAGGTGGCTCATGCCTGCAATCCCAGCACTTTGGGAGGGCGAGGTGGGAGGACCACCTGAACCTAGGAAGTTGAGGCTGCAGTGGGCTGTGTTGGTGCCACTGCACTCCAGCCTTGGCAACCATAGTGAGATCCTGTCTCAAAAAAAAATAATAATAATAATGAAATAAATAAATAAATAACAAATAAAAATGTGCTACTGATGGGAACTTAAGAGTACCTTACAGGTTTTTTAGGCTTAGTAATATTCTCTAATTGACAATATAAATATATTATCAATTTTTAACCATATCTGCGGCAAGAGCCCCTTTGAAAATCTGATGAAAGCCATAAAATGTACAAGTGTACACAATTTTGCCATCAATACCATGTGGTTCATGGACCTCCACAAAGCCCATCATGGGCCTTCTGTTGAGGAGCCCCATCCTAGGGATTCTAGGGCCTCTGGAAAACATTCTGGTTGCCAGGATTCATTAGTATCCAAATATTCCTAAAATAGTTGATTATCCTATTAATGCCCAAGTTAATATCCAGAAAGAGTCAATTAACTGGAAATCAACTGACACTAATTCATTTATTCTAACAGAGAAGACATCCAGAAACTAAGAAATCCGACCAAAACCAAATCATGGATTATAAGAATACTTTAGGAAAAAAGCACAAGTCCCTAAGGTTGTTATGTACAAAAACATTGTTTGTAGTGGCAAACTTTTTAAAAAGAATTATTTATTTTTGAGAAAGAGTCTTGTTCTGTCACCCACGCTGGAGTGCAGTGGCTCAATCTCAGCTCACCGCAACCTCCGCCTCCTGGGTTCAAGCGATTCTCCTGCCTCAGCCTCCACAGTAGCTGGGACGACAGGTGCATGCCACCATGCCCAGCTAATTTTTGGTATTTTTAGTAGAGATGGGGTTTCACTGTGTTAGCCAGGATGGTCTCGATCTCCTGACCTCATGATCCGTACACCTCAGCCTCCCAAAATGCTGGGATTACAGCCATGAGCCACCGTGCCCAGACAAGTTTTTTTAAAGAAAGGAAACATCCTGAATGTCCATTCAATGTCCACTCACAAGGAAATGGTTGACTATATTATTTTACATAAAGCCATACCAAATGGCTATTCATTTTATTCATAATGGTTATCAAATTTTATTCACATTTTTGAAACAAGAGTTAAATCTACATCTATTGACCTGGAGGCATATCTATGATATATTGAGGAGGAAAATCCGGCTTCAGAACCATGTTCAGAGTTTGAGCCTATTTAAAAAACAAAAATCTCACAAACCCTATGTCATTATACATACTTTGGAGTACAGAAACAGGTGGGGAGGAATTCACATCAGGCTATGAACATGGGTGGGACATTAACTCTGGTTTTTTATTCATCCGTGTATACTTTCACTTGTTACAAGTAAATATTGTTTTACAAAGTAAAGAATTAAGCTAGAAAAAGAGGAGAATGTGGCCCACAATAGGCTCTGTCAGTATTCAGATGGCTCAGCCCCACACTCCACACAGGTTTTCTAAATGCTCAATTTCCCAAAAAGTTTCCCACCCATGGTATATCCTAGATGAAAACCACTTTCCTTTTTGACTACTCAGTGATTCTGAATTTCTTACTGTTTTGGGTATTTGATTCCACTGCATAAGCACTATTCTGCTGTATATATTAAAGCTGTGATCTGAAGTTTAAATGTGTCCACCATTCACAAGTGTGATTTTCCCCACCCTCAGGAAAATACTAATCTCAGCAGAGCCATAAATAAAAGCTATGTGGAACACACAGTAGTCTAATGCATAGAGGACAGATGCAGGCAGTGTACTCAAACTGTGAGGCGCTGAAATTTGAGCACAGACGCTGTTCCTATTAGTTCAGTGGTTCTCAGTCTTGGCTTAACAGAAGTATCACATTGGCAGCATTTTTAAAAAATACTGGCCAGGCGCGGTGGCTCACACCTGTAATCCCAGCACTTTGGGAGGCCGAGACAGACGGATAACGAGGTCAAGGGATTGAGACCATCCTGGCCAACATGGTGAAACTCTGTCTCTACTAAAAATACAAAAATTAGCTGGGCATGGTGGCATGCGCCTGTAGTCCCAGCTACTCGGGAAGCTGAGGCAGGAGAATCGCTTGAACCCGGGAGGCAGAGGTTGCAGCGAGCCAAGATCGCGCCACTGCACTCCAGCCTGGGCGACAGAGCGAGACTCCATCTTAAAAAAAAAAAAAAATACAACCAACACCTGGGCGCCACTTTTGGAGATTTTAATTGAATTGGCCCAGCATACACACTTGCTTTGTTTTTAAAGCTACCTAGATATTTCGAATATGCAGTTGGGGTCAAGAACTACTGATTTTTATATTTCACTCTTTTCCTCCTGTTTTTCTAACTTCTTACAAAGAGCAGTTCCTTTATCAGTTATGTAAAGGCTAGCCAGATACATCTGGGAAGGCCAAAACCTATGGACCAGCCCCTGCCTGTCTCCTATCCATAACCTGGAATGTCCTTATGTTGGCTTTTGATGCCCAATTTAAAGTGACTTAAATTTATGGCTGTCATAGTTAGGAGCCCCTCACATGTTCAAAAGAATATTTGTGGCCTCACTCTGATAATTTATCATGTATTATTAGCCTGGAAGACAATGATTTTATAAAACATATTAGGACCCCAAACATTTTGGAAAACAAAAGTGCCAGTGCTGCTCTACCAATCAGTTGAAATGTTGTTGGACATTAGTCAATTAATGAGCTTCCCAATTTCCCAACTCTTTATGCTAATCTTTTTTTTTTTTTTTTTTTTTTTTAAGACAGAGCCTCACTCTGTTGCCCAGGCTGGAGTGTAGTGACATGATCTCGGCTCACTACAACCTCCATCTCCCGAGCTCAAGCAATTCTCCTGCCTCAGCCTCCCAAGCAGCTGGGATTACAGGCACACACCACCACACCTAGCTAATTTTTATATTTTTAGTAGAAATGGGGTTTCACCATGTTGGCCAGGATGGTCTCAAACTCCTGACCTCAAGTGACCCGCCCACCTCAGCCTCCCAAAGTGCTGGGATTACAGGCATGAGCCACTGCGCCCAGCCTCTTTATGCCAATCTTTATAAATATTTTAAAAATTCTTCATGTCCACCCAGGAACACCAAAAAAATAAATAAGTAAAAATTAACCTCTATCACATTACAAAGAATTGGTTTTTTAAAAGCCCGTTACTTGAGGCCAGGGTCAGTGGCTCATGCCTGTAATCCCAGCACTTTGGGAGGCCGAAGTGGGCGGATCACGGGGTCAGGAGATTGAGACCATCCTGGCTAACATGTGAAACCCCGTCTCTACTAAAAATATACAAAATTAGCCCGGCGTGGTGGCGGGCGCCTGTACTCCCAGCTACTCGGGAGGCTGAGGCAGGAGGAGAATGGCATGAACCTGGGAGGCGGAGGTTGCAGTGAGCTGAGATCGCGCCACTGCACTCCAGCCTGGGTGACAGGGCGAGATCAGCCTCAAATAAAAAAAAAAAAGAAAAATCATAAAACAAACAAACAAACAAAAAACCCCATTACTTGAAATATTTTCCCCATCCAAATGTACTATCTGAGAATGGTAATTATTCCCCACAAGAAAAAGCTCAATAAAACATTAAAAGGGATTCATTAAGAAAAGAAAATAATATTTGAGTACATGTTGTCTTACAGTATACATAAAACAGGGTTCTATATGTTAGACTCAGCTGCAAATTATACAGAAAGATATTTTAAAACGAGGTGCAATGTATATTATTTATAATGGTTGCCATTAAGAAATGACTGTAAGTGCTGACTACATTAGCATGTATATTCAAAAAAGCCTAATGTTCCATTTTAAAAAATTTGATCTAGCAATCACACTCTTCAGCATTTTTCCCACAGAAATGAAAACTTAGGTCCACAGAAAAACCTGTACACAAATGTTCACAGCAACACTATTTGTAAAAACTGAAAATAACCCAAATGTCCTTCAATGGACAAATGGCTAGGCTGTGGTATATCTGCATCATGGAATACTACTCAGCAATAAAAAGTAACAAACTGCTGATACTCAGGACTCAATGTATACTCAATACCCAATGGATCTCAAGGGCATTATGCTGAGTGAAAAAAGCCAATCTCAAAAGGTTGCATATTGCATGATTCCATTTACACAGTATTCTCAAAATGATAAAATTACAGAGATGAGAACAGATTGGTGGCTAACAGAAGTTAGGGGCTTGCTATAAAGGGGTAGCAAAGGGAAAGCCTTGGGGTGATGAATCGATTCTGTATTTTTTTTCTTCTTAAGACAGGGTCTCCCTCTGTTGCCCAGGCTAGAGTACAATGGCACCATCATCGCTCACTGCAGCCTCAACCTCCTGGGCTCAAGTGATGCTCCCACCTCAGCCTCCTGAGTAGCTGGGACTACACAGGTGCATGCCATCACACCTGGCTGATTTTTGTACTTTTTGTAGAGATGGGGTTTTGCCATGTTGCTCAGGCTGGTCTCAAACTCCTGGGCTCAAGAGATCCTCCTGCCTCAGCCTCCCAAAAGGCTGGGATTACAGGTGTAAACCACCATGAACAGCTAATTCTGTATCTTGATTGTGGTAGTGGTAACACAAATCTACACGTGATCACATTGTACAGAACTATGCACACACTTCACCAATGAGTGTATGTAAAACAGGGAAATCTGAATAAGCTCTGCGGGTTACTCAGATTTATGGCAATTTTCTGGGTTTTTGGGGAAAACTGAGTAGAGGGTAAACAGGACCTCTCCGTACTACTTTTGTAACTTCCTGTGAGTCTGTAATCATTTAAAAACAAAAAGTTTTTTAAAAGTTTGTGAAGAGGGTTGCCTATTTAGGAGACATAAACCATTTTTCCTAACCTAAGTGAAGGTACAAACACGTAAAGGGGAAAGATGCAAATGGATGGCTAGAGAGGAAAGGACTGCCGGAATAATAGTGAGCAAGCAGTTATCACGTCCCAGGTACTAGAGCCTATCTCATTTAACTCAACAGACAATCCAATGAGGTGGTTGCTGATAAATATCCTTACTTTTCAGATGAGGACACCGAAGGACGGAGAAGACAAGAAATTCATTCAACTTCAGCTGGTAAATAGCCAAGGTGTCAAAGAAAAGTAATACAATTTCAAAGCAAAAAGGGGTAAGAAAAAGCACTACTGGCCAGGCATGGTGGCTCACGCCTGTAGTCCTACCACTTTGTGGGGCAGAGGCGGGCAGATCACCTTAGGTCAGGAGTTCGAGACCAGCCCGGCCAACATAGTGAAACCCTGTCTCCACTAAAAATACAAAAACCAGCCAAGTGTGGCAGCAGGTGCCTGTAATCCCAGATACTTGGGAGGCTGAGGCAGGAGCATCACTTGAACCCAGGAGGTGGAGGTTGCAGCGAGCTGAGATCATGCCACTGCACTCCAGCCTGGGCGACAGAGCGGGACTCTATCTCGAAAAAAAAAAAAAAAAAAAAAAAAAAAAAAAGAGTATTATTGTAGCAAAAAGGGTTCTTTTCTCTTCTTTAGAGACTTGTTCTGTCACCCAGGCTGGAGTGTGGTGGTGCGAGCATAGCTCACTACACCCTTGAATTCCTGGGCCCAGGCGAGCCTCCTGCCTCAACCTCCTAAGTTGCTATGACTATAGGTACGCACCACCACACCTGGCTAAGAATTAAAAAAAAATTTGTAGAGATGGGGGGTCTATGTTGCCCAGGTTAGTCTTGAACTCCTGGCCTCAAGCAATTCTCCCACTTTGGCCTCCCAAAGTGCTGGGATTGTGGGCATGCACCTCTGCTCCTAGCAAAAATGGGTTTTAAAAGTAGCTTACAGACCAGGCGCAGTGGCTCATGCCTGCAATCCCAGCACTTTGAGAGGCCGAGGCGGGTGGATCACGAGGCCAGGAGTTCGAGACCAGCCTGGCCAATATGGTGAAACCCCGTCTCTACTAAAAATAGAAAAATTAGCTGGGCGTAGTGGCACATGCCTGTAGTCCCAGCTGCTTCATAGGCTGAGGCAGGAGAATTGCTTCAACCCGGGAGGCAGAGGTTGCAGTGAGCCGAGATCACGCCACTGCACTCCAGCCTGGGCGACAGAGGGAGACTGCATCTCAAAAAAAAAAAAAAAGTAGCTTAGAACAGACAGAGTAGGTAAAAATGCTATAGAACTGAATCTTAAATATGCCAAGAATTCACATACAGCATACAGGCTGAACACTGTCTCCCAAGAACCTCAAATCCGTCATACACTTCAGCCTACAATAACTGAATACGCTTGACCCGGGCTATATTTGAAACTATGGTTATTTTTATTAATCTTTCAAATTTTACTCAAAAACAAAAAGAAAACTAACATTGATTTCTCCTTTTCAAAAGCTATTCACTGAATGGAAATAAGTAGATAAAAGCTAAAATTCAGAAATAATACAAAGAGAGTGCTCAAAATGGGAGGGGAAAAAAGCTAATCCAGTATAGCAAAGCCTGTTCAAGAAAGAAAATAGGGAAAAGGAAAGTCAGCAATGTTGTCAAAAGCAAAAGGCAGAAAAGTCCAACCTTAGGTTAGAGTAAAACACAAATCTGTATATAATGAACAATACTGGCTAGCAAATGAATATTTCCAATAAAAGTTTCAAACAAAATCATGCAGTTAAGATTGGTTTCATCTTGCTTAGAAAAAGCAAGAGGAAAATTTCTGCCTTTTCCACCTCATCTCCAATTTAGACATTTAAATTTCATATTTTGGCCGGGCGCACTGGCTCACGCCTGTAATTCCAGCACTTTGGGAGGCTGAGGCGGGCGGATCACCTGAGTTCAGGAGTTCGAGACCAGCCTGACCAACGTGGAGAAACCCCATCTCTACTAAAAATACAAAATTAGCTGGGCATGGTGGCACATGCCTGTAGTCCCAGCTATTAGGGAGGGTGAGGCAGGAGAATCGCTTGAACCTGGGAGGTGGAGGATGCGGTGAGCCGAGATTGTGCCATTGCACTCCAGCCTGGGCAACAAAAGCGAATTCTGTCTCAAAAAAAAAAATTAAATAAATAAAATGAATAAATAAATAAATTGCATATTTTAACAGTATGTGAACAAACAGGCTATTATAGCATAAATTCAATGCAAGTAAATGGGTATTTAAAAGGAAACTTGCTGTTCTGGTTATAAAGTTTTTGAGACAGGGCTAGTATCTCACTTAATTTTAAAGATCAAGTGAAACCCCAGGAAAAGACAATATTTAAAACATCAAGAGTATTAATCATCCTTTTAAGTCATAAACAGTCAAGTAATCCACTTAATGTGCTGCTTGAAGAAAACAGAAAAATCACTGTCCATTCTGCCTTTAGGTTTATCTCTGATATCAGGGGTATTCTTTCCTATGAAGTCATCTTCTTAAAAACAAATGCAAAATCAACATGTTGGTTTTCTTAGAAGCTTTGTAAAGTCCCAATGCAGGAAATTACACATAAGAATCTTACTTGACCTTCAGAAATCCCTCACAGAAGATCTGAGTGGAAGAGCTCCACCACCACATTCCCATCCGTGGCTTTGGCTAGTGGCGAAATCTGAAAAATAATTCTTCTTGTGATATGTCCTTGGAATTTCTTCCTCACGTACAAAGCTTAAGAGTTAATTAAGGTAAAAAAGCAACAATATGTAGTTAGGAGAGATCGGCCATACAGTCATTATCAATCTTTCGGCCTCGAAGAACTCAAATAGGAGATTATTTCTTCCAACTAAGACCCTCAGACAGCAGATTTTGATAAAAGCTGTAACCCAGGCCATTCTGCTGGTGGACAGAATCTCTCTCTAATTGCTGGGAGAGTATACCAAGGAACTGTATTTTCACTAAACCCACATTTTAATTCATGATAAACACAACTTCTGGAAATTTTTACAACTAAATATTCTTAAGTAGAAATGCTTTTAAGATATGAAAATGGTATTAGGGTTATGCTTCGAAAAAAGTTTTTTCCTTTTGAATATACTGAAATATTTATAGTGATTTAATATGTGGGATTTACTTCAAAATAACATGGTGGTGGGGGGAGTGGGTAGAAGTTTTAACAGGATTGGCCACAAATTGATAAAGTTGGGTGGTGGGGACATGATTAATTACACTATTTTGTCTTCTTTATGCTTAAAAATTTCCAACATAAAAAATTGTGCATATCCTTGCATGAGATATAAAATATACCCATGCAGGCTGGGCACTGTGGCTCACCCCTGTAATCCCAGCATTTTAGGAGGCCGCGTAGGGCAGATCACAAGGTCAGGAGTTTGAGACCAGCCTGGCCAACATGGTGAAACCCCGTCTCTACTAAAAATACAAAAATGAGCCAGTTGTAGTAGCGAGTGCCTGTAATCCCAGCTACTTGGGAGGCTGAGGCAGGAGAATTGCTTGAACTGGGGAGGCGGAGGTTACAGTGAGCCAAGATTGTGCCATTGCACTCCAGCCTAAGCAACAAGAGCAAAACTCTGTCTCAAATAAATAAATAAATAAATATAAAAATAAAATAAAATATACCCATGTAACAAGAAATTCTGAGACTTAGGCAGAAATCCAGATTCTTAAATGCTTTTGCTACTGCATAATTCCAGGCAAACCATCTCACCTAATAAAAAGTTTCCTATTTCTAAAATCCACTGCTAAAGCATGATGATTTCTAAGGTTGCTTCCAGGTCTAATATTTTTACTCTAAGAATGCTGTTTTGTTTTTTTCTGAATTGAGTTTTAGTTCATCTTTTGTTAGCTGTCTACAGTGGCTGACTCTATATTGAAAAGGCACAGGTGTCTCAGACAAGTGTCATCTCAAAGCAGCTCTTTAGGACTGCTGGTGCCACACCCACCATCATCCCTCGCTAAAGGAAATGCAGAAAAAGGAAGGGAGGCAACTCTGGTGACAGATACACCTCTATTTTTCGTGAGAATGCTCACGCCTCTGAAATCTGCTTATATATTGTTAAGAGTCACATATCACATAAATATAAAATGGCTGGGCATGGTGGCTCACCCCTGTAATCCCAGCACTTTGGGAGACCGAGGTGGGTGGATCACTTGAGGTTGGGAGTTTGAGACCGGCCTGACCAACATGGTGAAATCCCGTCTCTACCACAAATACAAAAATTAGCTGGGTGTGGTGGAAAGCGCCTGTAATCCCAGGTACTCAAGAGGCTGAGGCAGGAGAATTCCTTACACCTGGGAGGTAGAGGTTGCGGTGAGCTGAGATCGCACCACTGCACTCCAGCCTGGGCAACAGAGCAAGACTCTGTCTCAAAAAAAAAAAAAAAAAGTAAAATGGGCAGACCTTTCTGAATACATGATTGACAATTTTCATAAATGTCTTCTGAAGACTGCTTATCACAGTATTGTTTACAACTGATCTGATACCTCAACTGCCATCAATAAGGGATTGGTTAAATTATAGTAGAGTACATTCTTACAATGGAATACCATGCAGATATTTAAAAAATTAAGATATAAACCCACGATGATAGGGATATGGCAAGGGGGCACAGGAACCAACCGAAATAGCTCCCAACAACAAAAGCTAGAATAATCTGAGCAATAAATAAAGTAGCATTGGATTATAACCCAGGGTATATTCATGAGTATATACAGACATAAATGTTGAATAAAGAAATGGAGGAGATAGATACAGCTCCCGTACAGAACTCCAAATCATCTACATAGATATTCTGCCCTCAAGGAGGTAGGCATAACTTCCCACTCCTGAAGCGTGGGCTGCCTTCCCAAGAGGGAAGCACAGAAACAGGTAAGAAGGAGGAACTCTGCAGTGCTGAAGCTGGGCAAACACGACCCCAGCAGAGTGACTAAGGTCAACATCAACACTGATGAGTCATGTTGACTGTATATACCTCTGAAATGGTATGATGAAAATGGCCTGCTGCCTCTGTGATCTCCCTCCCTGAAACTCCTAACCCCAGCATAACCATGAGAAAAACAACAGACGAATCTCAACTGAGCAACATTCTATAAAATATCTGACTGAACTGAAAACTGTCAAGGTCATTTAAAAAAAAAAAAGAAGTCTTAGAAACCGTCACAGCCAGCTGGGCACGGTGGCTCACGCCTGTAATCCCAGGACTTTGGGAGGCCAAGGTGGGCGGATCATGAGGTCAGGAGATCGAGACCCTCCTGGCTAACACAGTGAAACCCCGTCTCTACTAAAAATACAAAAAATTAGCCAGGCGTGGTGGCGGCCACCTGTAGTCCCAGCTACTCGGGAGGCTGAGGCAGGAGAATGGCATGAACCTGGGAGGCAGAGGTTGCAGTGAGCCAAGATCGCGCCACTGCACTCCAGCCTGGGCGACTCAAAAAAAAAAAAAAAAAAAAACTGTCACAGCTGATGACTGAAATCTGAATAAAGTATGAAATTTTGGTAATAATAATGTATTGATGTTAGTTCATTAATTTTAGCAAATGAATGTAAAATGTTAACAATAGGAGAAACTGGCAACAGGTGCACTGGCTTCCACCTGTAGTCTCAGCACTTTGAGGGGTCACGGTGGGTGGATCACTTAAGTCCAGGAGTTTGAGAACTGCCTGAGCAACATAGCAGGACCCTGCCTTTATGAAAAAATAGAAAAATTTGCCATGCATGGTGGCGTGCACCTGTAGTACCAGCTACTTGGGAGGCTGAGGTGGAAGGACTGCTTGAGCCTGAGAAACGAGGCTGCAATGAGCTGAGTTTGCATCACTGCACTCCAGCCTGAGTAACAGAGCAAGAGCCTGTCTCAAAAAAAAAAAAAAAAAAAAAAAAGTGGGCCGGGTGTGGTGGCTCACGCCTGTAACCCCAGCACTTTGGGAGGTGGAGGCGGGCAGATCACCAGGTCAGGAGTGCGAGACCAGGCTGGCCAACATAGTGAAACCCCGTCTCTACTAAAAATACAAAAATTAGCCGGGTGTGGTGGGGTGTGCCTGTAATCTGCTATTGGGGAGGCTGAGGTTGCAGTGAGCCAAGATCACACCATTGCACTCCAGCCTGGGCGACAGAGCAAACCTCCATTTCAAAATTAAAAAAAAAGAAACTAGATGTGGAATATACAGGAGCTCTATTAATCTTTGCAACTTTTCTGTAAATCTAAAACTTTTCTTAAAAAGTTTATTTTTAAAAATGGGGAAAAGGCCAGATGCAGTGGCTCACACCTGTAACCCTAGCACTTTGGGGGGCCGAGGAGGGTGGATCACCTGAGGTCGGGAGTTCAAGACCAGCCTGACCAACATGGAAAAACCCCATCTCTACTAAAAATACAAAATTATCCAGGCGTGGTGGCGCACGCCTGTAGTCCCAGCTACTCGGGAGGTTGAAACAGGAGAATCACTTGAACCCAGGAGGTGGAGGTTGCGGTGAGCTGAGATCGTGCCACTGCACTCCAGCTTGGGCAACAAGAGCGAAACTCCGTCTCAAAAAGAAAAAAAAAAAAGGAAAGGAAAAAATGTTAAATGAAGATATAAATGTATAATGACATAGAATAATAGCCAAAATATAGTAAATGAAATTAGAATTATAAACAACATGCCTGTTATAAATCTATTTGTATTTTAAAAACGTGTATGTGTTTATACACCAAAAAGTCAGCGAGACTATACTAATCAAAATGTTAACCTCTGGGTGGTAGAATTACTAGTCATTTTCACCACTCTCTTCTTTATACCTTTCTGTATTACCTGATTTTCTATTACCACTAAGCACTGATTGCTCTTAACACTGAACCTCATTACTTCTACAACCAGGAACAAAGATATGTTATTTTGGAAAAGGTGTATACCACAGGATATTGATAGAGTACTCCTTAGCTCAAAAGAATGTGCATTTATGTGGCAGGGCGCGGTGGCTCATGCCTGTAATCCCAGAACTTTGGGAGGCCGAGGCAGGCGGATCACGAGGTCAGGAGATCGAGACCATGCTGGCTAAAACGGTGAAACCCCGTCTCTACTAAAAATACAAAAAAATTAGCCGGGTGTAGTGGCGGGCACCTTTAGTCCCAGCTACTCAGGAGGCTGAGGCAGGACAATGGCGTGAACCCGGCAGGCAGGGCTTGCATTGAGCAGAGATCATGCCACTGCACTCCAGCCTGGGCGACAAAGCGAGACTCCATTTCAAAAAAAAGAAAAGAAAAAAAAAGTATGCATTTATAAAACAGCCAAATTTTACTTTTTCAAGGGGAAATATTTGAAAAGGCAGTACAGAAAAGTGGTTGAAAGCACAGGATTTAATCGGACTTAGATTAAAATCCTGGCTTAATCACTTACTTTCTGCACGATCTTGGGCAATTCCATCATATCCTCCCTCAATGTCCTCTTTATTTTATTTTTTTGAGCTGGAGTTTCACTCATCGCCCAGGCTGGAATGCAATGGTGCGATCTCGGCTTACCGCAACCTCTGCCTCCCGGGGTCAAGCGATTCTCCTGCCTCAGCCTTCCGAGTAGCCGGGATTACAGGCATGCGCCACCATGCCTGACTAATTTTTGTATTTTTAGTAGAGACCGGGTTTCTTCATGTTGGTCAGGCTGGTCTTGAACTCCTGATCTCAGGTGATCCCCCTGCCTCGGCCTCCCAAAGTGCTGGGATTACAGGTGTGAGCCACCGAGCCCGGCCTATTATTATTATTATTTTGAGACAGGGTCTTACCCTGTCACACAGGCTGGAGTGCAGTGGCGTGATCGTACCTCACCATAACCTCAAACTCTTTGGCTCAAGTAATCCTTCCACTTCACCTTCCCAAGTAGATGGGACTACGGGCACATGCCACCACACCCAGCTAATTTTTTTCAAAGAGATGGAGTCTTGCTATGTTAACTAGGCTGCTCTCAAACTCCAAGGCTCAAGTGATCCTCCTGCCTTGGCCTCTTAAAGCACTGTAATTACATGTGTGAGCTACCTTACCTGGCCCAGTTCCTCATTTTTTTAAATGTAATAAATAAGAAATTTTAAAATTAAAAGAATTAAAAAAAATAAAATGTAATACAACCAATCTGGAGGACTACCCCAACATCTATTAATTTACTTATAACCACATATTCTATGAGTATATTACAGAAAACGTTTTATCACATCGTTTTATTAGAAAATTACATAATAGCAATGGGTTAATGTATGTCAAGAATCTACTGAGGCTCCATAATGGAAACTGTTACTATTAATAGCATTAATGAATATCCAAGAAAAACTAAACACTGTCAGGAAAAGCTCAGTTTCTCAAAAAACATAATAGGGAGACATGAAAGACAAAACCAGTACCTCAGCTCATTCTACATCTCAGCAATGCCTCAGACATTTCTGCTAACAAGACACACGTCATGGAGATTACACATGCTGTTGTTCACACGCCCACAGGACTACTGAGAATCTTCCAGAGAACACAAATGAAAGCCACTTTTCTAATCATCACCAGCTTAAACTAAGCTTTGGAATATTAATGCACCAAGTCTCCCTTTCTATGGGAAGGCAGTTTTCTTCTCTCTGAATCGATACAAAATAATACTAATCATAAAATATACACTAAACTTATTTAAACCTTTTGATTATAAGTGAAATAACTTTTAAAAAAGAAACTCTAGATACAATGTATATTTTGATCTTTATCAAAATCCTGGGCTGGCAGTTCTATCCAAATACCAACATTTTAAAATTACCCCAGCTACAATCCTTATAACGCACAAAATCACAATCTGATGGACAAGTTTAATCGTGCAATGAGTATGTGATTTTTTTTTTTCCAGGCCAAACAACCTGGGTCAGAAGAATGAATTTTTTCAGGTGAAAAATTTACCCAACCTAATTTATCAGATGGTATACAGGCCAGAGACCCATATTTTAAAGAGCTGATAATTTAGGAAGATAATAAACCATAAACAAAATTCAAATTACTGTGCCATATTTTTTCCACATTATAAATGCAGATTGTTTAGTCTGGTTCTGTTAAAGGAAGTTAATTTAAACAGCACCTTTTAAAAAAGCAAAAAAGTTAACTTTGTCCAAGTCTCCAAAACAGATATTATTCAGGAAATATACTCAGGTTGGTATTAAATATATATAACCCAGTGTTGGGATTACAACTATAAAAAGACTTAGTAATTTTCTAACATACTCCCAAACTTCTGTATCCACAAATTTTACTCTGATCTTCCCAAAAACAGTCATTGCGAAGACCTACTCCAATAATGTTGACATGCTTCTTCTTGAATAGGCTTCAGAAGCCTGTGGCACATTTTGGTCAAATATGCTCAACTGTTGCAAATTTTGAGAATGGATTTATGGAAGACACAAAAGTCACTGAAAAAGACATCTGGTAAACTGATCAGGCTAAATAAACTTCTTTCAACTAAAAAAAGGGTGAGGTGACTGACTATAAAGTAATATGGTTAGTATTTTTGGTTTTGTTTTTCAGACAGTCTTACTCTGTCGCCCAGGCTAGAGCGCAGTGGCATGATCTCAGCTCACTGCAACCTCCACCTCCCAGGTTCAAGGGATTCTCCTGCCTCAGCCTCCCCAGTAGCTGGGATTACAGATGCCCGCCACCATGCCTGGCTAATTTTCTTTGTATTTTTAGTAGAGACGAGGTTTTACCATGTTGGCCAGGCTGGTCTCGAACTCCTGACCTCAAGTTATCTGCCCGCCTTGGCCTCCCAAAGTGCTGGGATTACAGGGGTGAGCCACTGAGCCCAGCCAGACTCTCCCTATTAATCAGTTCTCCTGTAATAGCTGCTACACACATATATTTTAGCATTTGCCACACTGTACTGTAATCATTCACATATTAATATTCCCTATTCAATTGTGAGCCTCCAGAGAGAAAGGACCATACCTTATCCATCTCTATATCCAGAACACAGGCCGGACCTGGCACATTTACGTAAGTTCCTTGTTAGTAGCCTAACTGTGGCTTTGCGGCCATTCTTTACTAACTGCTCAGGGATGGTGAATATTACAGGACCATTAGTGGACTCTTAGCCATTCTTTTAGCTCCAAGATACCCAGACAACCACCCTCACAATTAAGGCAGGCTCAGCAGAAAGAATATTCAATACAATCATCCCCTCTTTGTAGGGCTGTTCTTATATCTTAAACACCACGTATGTGATATAGAAGGGGTTTTAAGTTGAAAAGCTGCACTCACATCAGTCTACCTCCAGCAGTTCACATACATTATAATAATTAAATGACAGGACAGCACCATATTCATAAAATATAGAAGAATAAAGGAAAAATATGAGACAATGTGAGTTAACAGCATAATACAAAGTTTTGCCAAAAGCTCCATTTTCATGATGCTACAACTACAGGGTCCAGAGGTGCAAGACCACACAATTTATGAGCTTTCCCACACAAGAAACGAAAAGGGTTGGTTGTTAATGGCATTCTGACACTATTACAGTATAATTACAAAATGACACAGGTTAATATTTAAGGAGATATCAAGCCTCTCAAAAATAAAATGAATATTTACAAGATTAAGTCTCTGCTTTTTTTTTTTTTTTGAGACAGGGTTTCACTGTCACCCAGGCTGGAGTGCAATGGCACGATCTCAGCTCACTGCAACCTCGGCCTCCCAGGTTCAAGCAATTCTCCTGCCTCAGCCTCCCGAGTAGCTGGGACTACAGGTGCCTGCCACTACGCCTGGCTATTTTTTTTTTTTTCTATTTTTAGTAGAGACAGGGTTTCACCATGTTGGCCAGGATGATTTCAATCTCCTGACCTTGTGATCCACCCAACTCAGCCTCCCAAAGTGCTGGGATTACAGGTGTGAGCCACTGCGCCTGGCCAGTCTCTGTCTGCTTTGTTAACCACTGAAGGTCTTAAAACTTAAAGGAGAATGTAAACTACAAATGACCCAATACTAAAGCTAGTTAACAGAAGTACTGATGCTTTTTATTCTTTTCAGGGACCTTTTATCTAAAAAATGTTACGGCATACGCTTTCAGATCTCAGTCCAATTTCTAGAAATTAAAGATAAGTCCTTTTGCAGCACTTACCTTTCTCTTCCTGCCCTTCCCCACCTCCACCCTAACTTGCTTTGGGTCTTCTTTAATCTTTCAAGGGAGTGATACATGTCACAAACTCTTGAATAAAGGGCTGAAATGGCAGCGTATGACTGTCTTGACTGTTTTTAAAGTAGTATTAGTCTTCTAGAACACTAATTCTTAGAAACAGAAAACACAGGAAGCTCAATGTTCAAAGGAAAGTTAATAATAATTGATTCATCCTGGCTACCCAGGAAATGCACAGTAAGGATGTGTGTTCTATGTAAAGGCAGACAACAAATCCATCTAGTAATACCTATTAATAGAAAAAGAGCTCAAGGACCAAGTGCACAAAGACTAACAAGCACAGGAAGAAAACAAAATAAATGTGGAGACGAGAAGGAACTAGAGCTAGATAAAACACACGGGAGACAGAGGCGGTGGAGAAGAACAAAGCAGGACTGACCGGGCTGAGTGGAACGCCGAGTGGACCACAGGCGGGCAGGTGCGCAGGCGGGAGGGCTAACAGCAGCAAAAGACGAGGTGGCCCAGAGGAAGGAGGCACACCCAAGTCCAGAGAGGGCGGAAAGACTAGGCTGAATCATGGAGAAGGGAGGGAGTAGGCAAAATACAAGAAACTAAATAAGAAATTCTGGACCGAAGAGGAAAAATATGAAAGTGGGACCAAGTGATAAACAGGGCAGAAGGAAGCTAAAAGAATGATGAAGAAGAGGCCTATCAGGGAAAGAAACACTATTTTCAGAATGATGTTTGGAATTTTGCTTCATTAAATTAAAAATATGTTCCTTTGTTTATATTTCTCCCTGCTGGGTAAGACTTCATTCATAAAAACAAAAATTGTCCTCAATTTACAGAAGAAAAAATTGTTGATGAGGTTAACTGACTTAGTCATAACAGCTGAAAACAATGACATGCACTTATGGCAAGTGCTCTTCATTCTAATCAACAAACTACTTATTTAAAAATGTGTCTATTAGGCCAGGTGCAGTGGCTCACACCTGTAATCCCAGCACTTTGGGAGGCCCAGGCAGGCACATCACTTGAGGCCAGGAGTTCAAGACCAGCCTGGCCAACATGGTGAAACCCCGTCTCTACTAAAAATCCAAAAATTAGCTGGGCTTAGTGGTGCATGCCTGTGATCCCAGCTACTCGGGAGGCTGAAGCATGAGAATTGCTTGAGCCCGGGAGGTGGAGGTTACAGAGTAGGTTTGTATTTACCGAGATTGCATCATCACACTCCAACCTGGGCAATAAAGACTCCGTCTCAAAAAAACTGTCCATGCACATTAATGGCCTTAATGATCAACTGTTCTTTCTTTTCTTTTTTTTTTTTTTTTTGAGACGGAGTCTTACTCTGTCGCCCAGGCTGGAGTGCTGTGGCGTTATCTCAGCTCCCTGCAACCTCCACCTCCCAGGTTCAAGTGATTCTCCTGCCTCAGCCTCCTGACTAGCTGGGATTACGGGCGTGCACCACCATGCCCGGCTAATTTTTGTATTTCTAGTAGAGACGGGGTTTCACCATGTTGGTCAGGCTGGTCTCAAACTCCTGACCTCGTGATCCGCCCACCTCGGCCTCTCACGCCACCATGCCCGGCCCTGTTCGTTAATTACAAAAACTTCTTCCTCTCTCTCTTTGTGCTTACTAGCATTTGAAGAAATCCCTGCGCCTTACTGCCTGCCCCTCAAAACAACAAAAGGGGCCAGGCATGGTGGCTCACGCCTGTAATCCCAACACTTTCGGGAGGCTGAGGTGGGTGGATCACCGGAGGTTGGGAGTTCAAGACCAGCCTGGCCAATATGGTGAAACCTGGTCTCTACTAAAAATCCCAGCTACTCGGGAGCCCAAGGCACGAGAATTACTTGTACCTAGGAGGCAGAGGTTGCAGTGAGCCGCGATCGCTTCATCGCACTCCAACCAGTCTGGGCAACAGAATGAGACTCTGTCTCAAAAAAAAATAAATAAATAATAAATAAATAAAAAGGAAAGAAGAGGTAACACTGACATTGATGTTGCTAAAAAAGAAGCTTAATGCAAGTTTAACACAATGGTTAAGAGACCTCGTAAATTTTCTATACATTTCTACTACCCATGTTTTTCTAGTCTCCCAGAAAACTGAAAATAGAACATAGAGATTACCCTTCATTTCCACCTAGAATATGAGAACAACAACAAAACACTGAACAAGAACATAAGAATAGTAAAGAGTAATGCTGGAAAGAATAGAAATTGTTCTATTCTTGATCCTAGAAAATAACCTAGGGTAGACTGCAACTATACCAAAGTTCTATTCGTGAAGATACAATTTTTAAACTGAAAAAATATGGTAATCAGATTTTCAGTGCCAAAAATTATTTTTTAAAAAGTAGGCATATACAGAGGCTGGGAGTAGATAAAGGTGAAATTAAAGTCATAAGAGTATGAACAAGAAGCAGCACATCACTATGAAAAAGCAATTCAGCACACCACACCCTTTAGGAATTATTTGATGAAAGCCAATTTCTGGGGACCAACATCCCAGTGAACTGTTCCTATTTGTTCTCCCACTGCTGTTACCTCCTGTTTCTCTGTCCATACAGAGTAAAACTCTGAGCCTAAGTAAATTACTAGCCATTGCAGTAGTGGAAAATAACTCAACATTGTACACCAAAGCGGATGGGTTAACAAAGATAATGTAAGAAACAACTAAAAAAATGTGCTGGAGTCCTGTCACTCATATTTTCAGAACTTTCTTCTTCAGCTGCTCAAAAATCCTCGATGGAATTGAAGGTGCTTCTAGAATATGCCTTTTCTTTGGTTTTTGACTATTCTTCCATGAATATCTTCATGAGTCATTTGGCCAGGCAGTCCACTCACAGGCATCTGACACATTATTTAGTCCTGGAAATGGTTGCCGTGCCACAGGCTTTAGGAGGCTTCCTGTGGGAATAAGCCTGATGCACTGGTCTCTGCTGCAGACATGCTGAAACTAGGTTTATCTCTCACATTCAAAGATGGCATTGTTTCCAAGGAGATGCCTTTAAAAAAGAAAAGTTGAAAATCAACTAGATTAAAAAAAAAAAACTAATAATGCAGTGCAAATTTTCATACAATATTATATTTCAGCTAAGACTGAAAAATAATTCTAATAAGAAATTTTAATGTTTCACTTCAGTTTTAAGTATATTTTCAAAAAAACTTAAAAGGGCATCACAGGGTATACAATAAAAGTACCGCAAATACTTGAAAAGCATGGTTTACACTCCGCTGTAAGATGAACTACTGAATTGATGACTTGGTAAACTTCTTCCAGCCATAGGATTCTGAAACTGTATTATCTGGTGATTAAATCTTCGTACCACTGAACCAAATCTAGGCAAGTCATTTGTTTGCCCAGGTTTTCTTAAATATAAAATACAGAGCTGGTTCTTCTTACTGGAGAAAAGGCACCAGAATCACTTAAGGATGGTTTAATACTGATGTCTGGGGCCTGTGGCAGCAGCTCTACCAAATCTGCATCTCAGGAGTTAAGTGAAGACATCTGTTACTTTCAGGATAAACCCTGGGTCATTCTGCTGTACTTTCCTAGTTGAAGAATAGATCACGTCCAGAATCCAGCTCTCCAACCCTAAAATTCATAACATGGGACTAGTAGAGATTTCATTAAATTATCCTAGCTTCGTAGGCTGAAAATAAATTAATCAGTGTATCATTCTTTCTTTCCCTAAAAGTTTCCCATTCAGGGAAAAGCCTGAAATGAAGATTAGGGCTAACGTGCAAACTGGATAAAAACTTCAATATAGATTATTTTAACTCAAGTTTTCCAACTTACTTCCTCAGATACTTAAACAGAACACCAGGTGCAGGTCAATATTCATTATTACAAGTTTCTTTTATGCAGGCCATCCCAAAATATGTAATGTTCTTCTTACGGGAGCATAATGAAAGCAGCAAGTCATTTCATCACTGACTCAAATTCTGAAGCTACCCCCAAGATAAATGACATGATATCCTTCCCAGTGGAAACCATCTGTGTAATACAGAATACTGTACCTGCAACGTGTGTGTGTCCTCCCTGGCTACTAACCAGGCTTGCAGCCCAGGCTTCATTCAAGGGCACTTCCTCCTGATTCCTGGACAGCTGGTGTGGTGATGTATACATTCCCCTATCTGTGGAGCCATTTAGATTCAGTGACTGTTGATGCCCGATGTCCCCAAAATCATACTGTCGGCTCCCAACAAAAGGGAGACATACTGGGGCTTTCAGAGAAATACCACTGTTCTTCATCTTGCTGAAATTTATAGGCCCTCATCTAATTCTAAACAGCTTCAAACTGACTTTATTCCAGGTGTGTCACCAAATCAATCACACAATTTTATATTTTTTTCCACCAAAAAAGTATTACTTGGTTTGAAGGGACCTCCTGACCTCAACAGTGTTCTCTATTGCTCAATACAACCTGAAAAAGTGAATCAAGATTCTACAAAAAGGCTGGGCACGGTGGTTCACACCTGTAATCACTGCTCTTTAGGAGGCCAAGGTGCGTGGATCACCTGAGGTCAGGAGTTAGAGACCAGCCTGGCCAACATGGTGAAACCCCGTCTCCTACTAAAAATAGAAAAATTAGCTGGGTGTGGTGGCAAGCGCCTGTAATCACAACTATTCGGGAGGCTGAGGCAGGAGAATCGCTTGAACCTGGGAGGCGGAGGCTGCAGTGAGGCAAGATTGTGCTGCTGCACCCCGGCCTGGGCGACAGAGCCAGATTCTGTCTAAAAAAAAAACATTCTACAAAAAGGCCAGGCACAATGGCTCACTGACGTACCCAGCACTTTGGGAGGCTGAGGCAGGAGGAGGGTTGTTTGAGCCCAGGAGTTCAAGACCAGCCTGGGCAGTATAGTGAGACCTCAACTTTACACAAAATTTAAAAATTAGCTGAGCACAGTGGTGCATGCCTGTAGTCCCAGCTACTCTGGAGGCTGAGGTGGGAGGATTGCTTGAGGCAGAGGCTGCAGTGAGATCACACTACTGCACTCTAACCCGGGCGACAGAGTGAGACCCTGTCTCAAAAAAAAAAAAAAAAAAAAGATTCCACAAAAAGATAAAGCAAATGGACAGAAGTGTATAGGAAACCTTCAGTAATACCCACATTAAGGTAAATTACTACCACTAGGGCTTCAAATCTGGTAAGCGTTTAAAAAAAATGCAGTAAGATATTCATTGTCATTCAATGTTATTTTATTTGGCATAAGTTTTTTGACACATTTTGATACTGTTCTAGAATTCAGTATCTATAAAAAAATCATAATCCTCAGCTTTGAGATTCAAACTTCAGTTTCTCTCCATCTTTAGTTATTTCAATATATAATGTCCCCTTAACCATTCCATTATCAATGTCCTCTATATAGAAAATCCAGCATTCCTTCTGCAGTTTAGAGCCACTGCAATCTCTTAGGCTACTTCGAAATTTTTAAAAGAGCATCTCTTACAGCTGCAAAAGTAGTGCTTAGATGTCCCTTCGAAGTATAAAGTAAAGCTCCCCAGAGAAACCACACCACCTCTGCCTACTTATGATTTCCGGTACGATCTTGAGCAACAAACTTAACTACTTTGCTGTGTCTCCATTTCTTCCTCTGAAAAATGAGGAAATAACTGTACCTACTTCAAAGGATTGCTGAGGTTCACATTTTAAGCACGACATAGTATTAACTCTTATTTAGCTCCAAATTCTAGTACTGTTTCACATGTGTACACTAGGTTTGCCTAACTAAAATATTACCTACCATTTTGAATATCTTTGATGTTTCCCCATGGTATGTAACATTCATTTAATAGGTAAATATAAACCTACTCTGTATATATACCTGTATATTATATATAATATATATTACATATATTGCAATTATAGGTATTATATATTATATTGGATACCAAGGCAATTCTCAAAAATAGGACATCCTGTAGCCTTGAAGAGCTTGTATTTTGGGTGAGGAAACAAAATACATGAAACATTCATGTATCAATATAAAGCTATAAAAGATTCACTGTCACAGAGTGTGGTATACACAGTTAATGTTCAAAGAGTCATTGTGGGCTGCAGACTGCAGAGAAAGTCAGGCTGGAGTGGCCCTCCACCTAAAGGCAGGTGGGATCTTCACTAGTGGAAAGTGGAGAGAGGATTCCCCAGGGAAAGTGCTCATTCTGCAAAGGTTTACGTAGCACTCTCAGTTTGCCAGGTTCTGTTCTAGGCCCCAGGGAAAAGACAATGAGTGAAACAGAAGAAGTCCCTGCATTCAGGGAGCTTAAAGGGCACTCCATCTGAGAGCCAAATTTTGAAGGAATGAGAAAGGCTTGTCTTCCTGTCATAGGAAACACACCATTTAAATGCCTTATGAACAGGAGCCAACGCTGTTATTACACTCACTATGGCTTTCCAACAGTGACAAACATACAGAAATTCCAAAATTTTTTCATGTACTGTAATATACTGCATTCTAAATCAGTTCCATCTTTAAAAAGTACATAGGCCAGGCACAGTGGCTCACACCTATAATCCCAGCACTTTGGGAGGCTGAGGAGGGCGGATAACGAGGTCAGGAGATCGAGACCATCCTGGCTAACACAGTGAAACCCCATCTCCAGTCACAAATTCACTCCAAAGGAAAACATGTATACATCTTTTTTATTCTAAGATCCTTCTATTAATGACAACTCTCAACAGCTCCCCTCCCCAAAGAGAAAATGCCTTTAAGTAAAGAAACCCTCTTGTAAATACTGACTAGCAAAGCATTCTTAATCTTTTCCTCTTCCCAAAGATGGACCACCAGAACCTTCTGATAGCTAAGTTCCAGTATGCTTTTTTAATCACAAAGACACACATCCAACTCTCCAGTCCTTTCAACTCCCAAGAAAATGTGAATTGTTAAGTTAAACCCTACGCTCATCTCGGAATCATTGTTAATTGGAACTGTTATGCCTACACAAATCATTAAATTCTATCTTCAAAATAAAATTAATGAAGCCAAAACTATTCAGTTAAATCCAATCAAAAACTTAATGCATAAAGTACTGGACTCAATACTAAGCATATGTTCAAGACATTTAAAGGCAAACTAAAAACTTAAGACACACAAATCTTTCACAACTACCTACAATGTAAATAACATCCTGAACATTCAAATGCCCAGTAAAACTGTGCTAGACTCATCAACAAAGTAATAGCCAGTCCACTGTTCTTTATTTTTTTAGTTTGGTATTGGAAAATTAGCCTTGTTTCATTATGTTTGTTTACCCTTAATTAGGAATGTCACTTAGAAATTAAATATGGAAAGAGGGGGCCATTTAAGAAAGGACCATTAGGGCTTTTTCAATATTTACCTTTTTCCAATGTCCTAGCATAGCCTGTTCACTGGGTGACAATGTTATATAATGGAAACTTTGATAAATAAGAGACATGGGGCTTTGGAAACTATTCAGCACCTAAATAAAGGGACTAATTGTACTTCTATGAATTTTTAAAGCCATCTTCCAACTTGAAAAACACATTTACTCTATGGGCAACATTTTATATTGCCAACACTCTTATTTTACAAAGGCATAAACAAGCATTTAATGTACACGTTTGCCGGGCGCGGTGGCTCACGCCTGTAATCCCAGCACTTTGGGAGGCCGAGGCGGGCGGACCACCTGAGGTCTGGAGTTCGAGACCAGCCTAGCCAACACGGTGAAACTCCGTCTCTACTAAAAATACAAAACTTAGCTGGGTGTGGTGGCGGGCGCCTGTAATCCCAGCTACCTGGGAGGCTAAGGAAGGAGAATCGCTTGAACCCGGGAGGCGGAGGTTGCAGTGAGCCAAGACAGTGCCATTGCACTCCAGCCTGAACAACGAGAGCAAAACCCCGTCTCAAAAAAAACAAAACAATAACAATAATGTACACGTTTCACATTTGGACACACTGAAATCAAACTAACGTATTCAAATTTTTTTAGATTAAGTTACATAAAGCATGCACACCATTTGGCACAGGCCCGGCAAACAATCAGTACTCAACATCACCTGTTATTTTCCTAATTTTCCAACTTTAGAGTCAAACTAAATGTTATACAATTATATATATGATTATGTATATACAATATATAAATACATATAAATACCGTAAATTAAGCTAGTATGTTATTGCGTAAAGTATTGGTCTTACCCTAGACAAAGGTGAGTTTAATTCCAACAGATGAAACAAAGAATAGAAAACTTGTTAAGAAGTGTTCAATGTTAGCTCTCATCTCTGCAGGGTTTCATGTGACTTATAATTACCAGTCAGCTGGTCCTAGAGAACTTGCTCAAAATGTATAGTAAAGACGAACTACGTGGACCAGTGGCCATTTATTTGTAAAGTGGCACCAACCACTGACATCTGATCACCTCCATACTGATGCTGAAATCCTATACAAATTCATTACCTATGTCAAGCTGGTTAACACTTCTGTCAAGTCACCACACAATTAAATAAAAATACCCAAAAGGCACTTACACTGACAATGCTATAGCATCCTGGCCATATCCAGTTTTGAAAACACTACGGTGTCAGCCACGCACCATTTAGCACCGGGAGAATGGAAAGCCAGTTTGGAGAACAGACGCTTTCTTAAGAGTACACGTGAATATGAAAAGGGACTCTCTGCCCTCAAGGCCAAAAAAGAAATCCTCTGCGCTGCCCGGCTTCATCGCGCCTGGTGGGACAACGTACACGACCCCTCCCCCGCCGAGTCCCGCCCCACGCGCGCACAGCGGAGCAGGAGGCACCCGGCACTCGCAGGTAATGCCCGGTCCCTGCCACTTCCGTCGAGTTTTCGCAAAGGCGCCGCACAGCAAGCGACGGCCAGGTCCACGTGGGCCAGCAGGCGCGGGGGACGCAACCCGCCGCCGCCGCCGCCGCGAGCCCCGCCGGCGCCCGCCAGCCCGGCCCCCACCCGCGGGAGCCCGGGAGTCGGGCCGGGGGCTCGCGGGGGGCGGCGCGCGCAGCCCGGGCGGGGGTCGCGGCGCGGGAGGGGAAAGGAGCCCGGCTCCACTCACGCGCCCGGGGGCGGCACTGGGGCCGCCGCTGCGTCTCTGCGGCTCAAAAAACTGAAAAGGGGAAAGGAAAAAAAAAAAAAAAAAAAAGACCTGGCTCCTCGTTTCATCCGGAAACCGACCGGCCGGCAGGAAATGACGAAGGCAGAGGGCGTCCAGGTCCGCTCGGTAACCGGTTCCCGCGCGCCCAGCCCCGACTCCGGGGGAAAGAGCCCCGGAGCGAAGCAGCGCTGGCCGCGTGCCGCCTCCGGAGCCGGCAGCGTGAGTGGCCCCGCGTCCCCGCTTCTCCCGGTCCCCGGCGGGGCCGCGTCACCCGGCCCCGCCCCGCGCCGCCCGCCCCGCCCCGGACGCGGGGGTAAGGGGGGGTCGCCGCCCGCCTGCCCCCGGTCCCGTGCGGTCCCCGAAGCTCCGAGCACCTGCCCGGTCCCGGCGCGGAGCCCCTCGGCGTCGCGTGGACCTGCGAGTCGCCCGCTTCCGGAAGCGCACCCGGCCCAGTTGCGGCGGCCCATCTGCCAGGGCGGCGGGGGCTTAGCGGGAGGGTTGAGGCTGAATCACGCGCAGCCTGCGGGCGGCGGAAACGTCCCTAGAGCCTCGCCGCCCCGGGACCCGGGCCGCTTCCTGGGAGAGGATTACATTTTCTCCCTGCTCCACTTGACTTTCTTCCGGAAGGAGAAGGTCTCGCAGGATCGGGGCCAAGGCTGGAAGAATTCAGGTTTGGGAGTCGTGTGTGTAACAGCCCCGCGCCTCCACACCCTGGCCTGTGTGGCTTTGGGCAAGTTATATAACCACCGCCGCCACCCCAGTTTCTTCTCCTGTAAAGTGGAGCTTTAGTGCCGCCCAGCAGAGTTGTTGGGATAATTCAGTGACTCTGTGGACTGCCCAGCACCTGTGAATTGCTTTCCTCGATGTTGGGTGAAGGCATGTGAGCTCGTATGTACCCTTCGGCTTCAGGATCCCAAGCCTTCAGTGTTTCAGAGGGATGAGAGAAAGAAATCCCATTTTTTGATGCAGAGGATTTTGTTGTAAGGGACTCTAGGAACTAAGTGGTTCCAATGTGAATTTGTACCAAAATAACAAAGTTCTAAGAGACAAAAATGATAACATTCAAGGCACGATGACAAGCGGTGGTCAATTTTAGAACCACCTAGACATGACATCAGGAACCCAAAATCACGACACAGATTTTAAAGCTTGTGATACAGTGACCTAGTCCCTAGAAAAAGTAGTTCTCGGCTGGGCATGGTGGCTCACGCCTGTAATCCCAGCACTTTGGGAGGCTGAGGCGGGCGGATTGCCTGAGCTCAGGAGTTTTGAGACCATCCTGGGCAGTATAGTGTGACGGCCCCCACCACCTGGTCTTTAAAAAAATAAAATAAAAATTACCCAGGCATGGTGGCACTTGCGTGTATTCCCAACTACTTGGAAGCCTGAGGCAGGAGAATCCCTCGATTCTGGGAGGTCGAGGCTGCAGTGAGCCGAGATCGCACCACTGCCCTTCAGCCTGGGTGACAGAGCGAGACCCTGTTTTTGTAAAAAAAAAAAAAAAAAAAAAGAAAGAAGAAAAAGTAGTTCTCATCCTAAAAGTTTGTCAATTTAAAACCAATCCCTAGTTGTCATATATTGGCAACTTTATATACTCATGTTTACTTGAGACTTAATTCAGCCCATCCTAGCTTCTCCTTACTGAAATAGTTCAAGCATTACATTACAGGAAAATGTGAAAAAAGGTGTCTTGCTTTAGATTCCAGAGGAAGGCTGTGGTGGTATGCAGTAAGCACGCAGCAGGTGTATGTGTGTACACTTGATTACACTGTGGCATGCCAGGGAGGAGGGGATGGGGTCATAGTTCAGGCTGCCTGTGGGCTGTGGGTCTGTACTGTGACTCAGGACCAGAGCACTCCTTACTCCTGGCAGCCTTACAAAGTCATGCCATTGATCATGATTGAGGACTGGGCGGCAAAGGCCTCCCCTCTGCAAATCTTTCACAACTACACTCCTAAAAATAACTCAAGTGCATGTCCCTGGAAGCGCAGAAGAGTGACCTCATGACATACCAATCATGTTGTATAATATAGGTTGTATAATTCACGTTAAAATTTTACCATTCTGTGTCAGCAGTAATTAGAAATTTTTTCCTAAGTGTAATTAAAGACTGCATATTTGGGGCAGGAGGAAGTAGCGCTTTGAGGAGGAATATACCATTTACTGAGTGGCGCATGAACAGAATCTTGTGAAAAATTAAAGCAAGAAATTAACCTGGTTCTGATCCATTTTGTCATTAGAAAATAGGAAACATTTTGTAATTTGTCAGATAAATGACACCCGTGAAATGTTCTAGTAGCCAGTGCTGTATGGCTCCCCATTTCTTGCCTAATTTGATAATAACTCTCAATCCTGAAAGCTGCCTCCCTTGCTGCATAATTGTCCTGGGCCTTCTGCAGCATCTCAAATCAGACACATACAGTCATCTTTTTTTTGCCAAACACGGTGGTGGTTGTTGCTATTTTACACTTTGGCACCAACGAAGTTTGAGATTCCATAAATTATAAAGACAGTTATAGTGTCTGGTCTTCCAAAAGTTTCCATGTCTAAAGTAGGCTGATTACTTACTATAAATTATAAAGTTACATTCAGAGGAACTCTGGAATTTAGTTTTGAGGAGTAAGAATTGAAAAACTCAGTATGTCAAATACCGGCCGGGCGCGGTGGCTCACGCTTGTAATCCCAGCACTTCGGGAGGCCGAGGCAGGTGGATCACGAGGTCAGGAGATCGAGACCATCCTGGCTTACACGGTGAAACCTCATCTCTGCTAAAAATACAAAAAATTAGCTGGGCGCGGTGGCAGGCTCCTGTAGTCCCAGCTACTCGGGAGGCTGAGGCAGGAGAATGTCGTGAACCCGGGAGGCAGAGCTTGCAGTGAGCCGAGATCGTGCCACTGCCCTCCAGCCTGGGTGACAGAGCGAGACTCTGTCTCAAAAAAAAAAAAAAAAAAAAAAACCAAATACTTCTGTACCTCTCACTCAAAAAAATCCAGAGCCAGTCTTCAGTATCTAGGAATTGGATATAGTCTAGTGTTTAAACAATATTTAGATAGTGCATCTGCAAATTTTTACAATTTAAGTTCTGTTTTTATTGTTCCCTGGCTAATTTTCACGAGACCAATCTTTATATTCAGCAGACACCCATAGTTATTTTAGTCAAATCACTCCTGCCCTCAGTGTGAAGAGTTGAAGTTAAATGGCTGTTCATGATACTCACTTTATTCTAAAGGAGTACAGTATGTCCCCAAACATCTGACAAAGACAAGTTGTCAGAAAGGCAGAAACATGCCATGTGGCTTAGGAACAGACCTCTCCTGAAATTTCATTTTTCTCATATAGAGGCAAGCTAAAAGAAAGAACTCTGCCCTCAAAACTATTACGTATATTAACTAGCTGGCCAAATCTACACTAATGAACACTTTGGAGGCTTACAGTATGGACTCCTGCAAGACATTTTAGTGAAAGAATTTTTGCAATGCCTTCATTGTTGTAGGCAGCGTAGAAAAAAAATCACCAAACAACTTTTTAGACTCTTTTTCTTGGTATTAGAAAATGACTGATTCTCAGAAACTACAGTGCAACTGTCACCTATATTTGTCCATTTTTCTCCTGTATGTAGAGTGTCTAAAACAACACTTCTGGATTTTCTTTACATATTAGGTCATTTTACTTAGACTTACCTTTTATGTCCCAACACAAGGGAGGAACTCTCTAAGGAAAAATTCAGTTAGCTTCTCAAACACAAAGAAGTCATTACTTTTACTTGCTGTTTGATGCACTTGTTGTGACCACTCTAACTTTCTGTGGGAATGTCCAAAGAATGCATTTCCTAGGGTAGATGTCACAGCTGTGTCAATAGCAAAATGTATCTTTTCATCCCATAGCTTCTTTCAACCAAATTTGTCCAGCAGGCCAAAACTAGATAAAGCTCTAAACGTTTCCCAGTGTGGGAGGCATGCAGGGTGAGAGAGCCATGTTCTGGCTGTCACATCCTTGCTAGGCTGCTGTGCAACACTTTTGTAGCAGCACAGCCAGGTGTTGAGTCTCTGTGGTTTTTGTTTTTTGAGATGGAGTCCTGCTCTGTCACCCAGGCTGCAGTGCAACGGCCTGACCTCGGCTCACTGTAACCTCCGTCTCCCAGGTTCAAGCAATTCTAATGCCTCATCTTCCCAAGTAGCTGGGATTACAGTCACCTGCCATCATGCCCAGCTAATTTTTTGTATTTTTAGTAGAAACAGGGTTTCACCATGTTAGCCAGGCTGGTCTTGAACTCCCGACCTTAGGTGATCACCCACCTCGGCCTCCCAGAGTGCTGGGATTACAGGCCTGAGCCACCGTGCCCAGCGGAGTCTCTGTTTTAAAGTATTCTGTTACTTTCCTCTGGGTGTTACAATTTGGAAACTGCAATAACATTTCAAGCTCAGTCCTTTTAGTAATATTATTTTTTATCCCAAGTTTCTTAAAGGGCCAGATTGTAAATATTTTAGGTTTTGTGGGCTTTGAAACAAAATCAATATTGTATAGGTGCAGTCCTTGGTATTTGGGAGATCGGTGCCAGGACCCCCTCAGATATCAAAATCTGTATATGCCCAAGTCCTGATATAAAATGGCATAGTATTTGCATATAACCTAAGCACATCCTCTATGTACTTTAAATCATCTCTAAGCACTTACAATACCTAATACAATGTAAATGCTATGTAAATAGTTGGTATAATGTATTTTTTAAAATTTGTATTTTTTTCCAAATATTTTCCATTCACAGTTGGTTGATTATGCGGATACAGAACCGTCAGATAGAGAGGGCCAACTGCACCATTTAAAATGTGCCACTTAGAAATGTAAATCCCATTCTTGGCTCACGGGCCACACACAAACAGGCGGTGGACTGGATTTGGCCAGCAGGCCATATGTTTGCCAACCCTTCTCCAGACAGTGCTACCATCATTAATTAAAAGAAACCCTGCTTTCTTTTCTCTCTTATAGCTCCATGGCTGGGGGTTATGGAGTGATGGGTGACGATGGTTCTATTGATTATACTGTTCACGAAGCCTGGAATGAAGCCACCAATGTTTACTTGATAGTTATCCTTGTTAGCTTCGGTCTCTTCATGTATGCCAAAAGGTAAATTTTTGTTTCTCAGGGTAGATAAAAACTGTGCATTTACAAGTTTTGCAAGTTTAAGAAATATGAAATGAATGCATAAAAGTAATTTCATCAGGCTGGGCACAGTGGCTCACACCTATAATCCCAGCACTTTGGGAGGCCGAGGTGGGCGGATCACGAGGTCAGGAAACTGAGACCATCCTGGCCAACATGGTGAAACCCTGTCTCTACTAAAAATACAAAAATTAGCTGAGCGTGGTGGCGCGTGCCTGTAATCCCTGTTACTTGGGAGGCTGAGGCAGAAGAATCACTTGAACCAGGGAGCTGGAGGTTGCAGTGAGCCCAGATCGCACCACTGTACTCCAGCCTGGTGACAGAGCGAGACTCCACCTCAAAAAAAAAAAAAAGAAATAAATTTCATTATAATTTTTGTTCTAGTGCTGAAAGACACAAACTCTGGTCTCAAGCATTGGTGGCCAAGGTTTGGCTCTGAAAACCCCATTGCTGGCCAGACACAGTGGCTCACACCTGTAATCCCAGCACTTTGGGAGGCTGAGGCTGGTGGATCTCCTGAGGTCAGGAGTTCAAGACCAGCTTGGCCAACATGGTGAAACCCCATCTCTACTAAAAATAAAAAATTAGCTGGGCGTGATGGTGCGATCCTGTAATCCCAGCTACTCAGGAGGCTGAGGCAGGAGAATCACTTGAACCTGGGAGGAGGATGCAGTGAGCCAAGATCGTGGCACCGCACTCCAGCCTGGGCGACAAAGTGAGACTCCGTCTCAAAAAAAAAAAAAAGAAAACCCCATCGCTTTAAGAAATGAAGTGTTAAGTACTACTCTCAGCCTCAGCCCCCAGGCCAGCTGCAGTAAACTCTCAATTCTGCAATTTCTAATATAGCCCAATTTTATCATCCAGCCTAGGTTCATTGTCACCCTTCATTGAGCACATTTTTTTGGCTTAAGTCCCTGAATGCAGAAACACTGACTCCTAAGTATTCAGCAAATCTCCCTTCAGCCAGTTTAAGCTTTTCCTTGTTTTTTTGTGCGTGACTATATCATAGCACTTATTAAACAGTGTTAGTCTTATCTGATTACTTGTCTGTCCATTCCACAACATGTCTTTTTTTGTCTTTTACTTTTGGGTCCTTGGTGTGCCACATAGTGTAAATCTTCAATAAGTATTTCCTGCTTTAATTCCAGATGTTGTAGCTTAATTTAACTGCTTTTCCACATTCCCTGGCTCCTTTCCCAGAAGTACAGTAAAAAGCGGCAGGTGCAGGGATGCTTTAAAAAGAGGAAGAGCAGTGTTAGATTGGGATGCTTCTGCAGACGCATGCTTTACAGGTATCCTGTCCCAAGGTAAAAAGGCATTCGAGAGTTCAAGGTAATTAGTAATCCAGAAATAATTTACGTTTGGCCTGAAGAATCGTTCAGAGCCCGCACTTGCGTCCAAATCTCAGCTGAACCCTCCTGGAGCAGCTGGCCTGTTGGCTGCTGAACTCTAGGGGTGGTGAGAAGAGGCTCCCTGACCATCACTGATCACCTGGCAGGTGACCACTTTCCTCTAAAAACAGCCACCGCTGCCTCCCCATGTTTCTTTTAAAAGCAGAGGCACGCTGTTCTTAATTTTAAAAAGATGTCTCCACTAAGGCCATCCTATTGTATTTAAGAAATATGTTTATTCATTACTTTCCAAAATTAAGGTCTGCTCACATTCAGTTTATTCTCCAGCCCAGTCATTTAGCTTTATCTGGATGTCATGAAAGGGAGGAAAAATCAGCTGTTTTCTTCTTTGTGATTTTCTCATAGACATTTGGCTTTTGGAGGATTGAGGAGAATCACAATGGAGGAACTTCACTTTGTTGTGTTAAGTGGATGTGTTCAGCTACTTACTTTTCTCACAGCCTCATGCTTTTTAGTGAAAGAAAGAATACTTTGAGCCAAGGAAGCAGCTCTCAAAGACAAAATAGAAAGTAAAATGGTCTTGTCATTTAAGTCCTTTTACCACAGCTTCTGATGACCAGGATCATGAGCATATTACAACTCTATAGACACTAATACAAACATCTCTTCTGCATGGATTTTGCATTTAGGAACAAAAGGAGAATTATGAGGATATTCAGCGTGCCACCTATAGAGGAAACTTTGTCAGAGCCCAACTTTTATGACACGATAAGCAAGATTCGTTTAAGACAACAACTGGAAATGTATTCCATTTGTAAGTATATTCTGTGCTGAAAGATACACATATGCACGTTTAAAACAGATTTTCTGGAATTGAGTTCATTTAGCAAAATCTTATTGGAAATCGTAAGTAATGAAAACTTAGTACTTTTTTCAGATGTTTAATATGTTTTTCAAATACTTATCCTTTGTTCCTTTTGTATTTTATACCATTTGCATGTGTTACTGGCTCAAAATAAGACATGTAACTTAATTCAACAGAGCAGCATTATTCACAATAGCCAAAAGGTGGAATCACCCATAAGTCCTCAGCAGATGAATGAATAAACAAAGTGTGGTGCATACAATAGAATGTTATTCAGCCCTTAAAAGGAAGGACATTCTGGCCGGGAGTGATGGCTCACACCTACAATCCCAGCACTTTGGGAGGCTGAGGTGGGTGGATCACAAGGTCAGGAGTTCAAGATCAGGCTGGCCAAGATGGCAAAACCCTGTCTCTACCAAAAATACGAAAATTAGCTGGGCGCACTGGTGGGTGCCTGTAATCCCAGCTACTCGGGAGGCAGAGGCAGGAGAATCGCTCGAACCCGGGAGGCAGAGGTTTCAGTGGCCTGAGATCACACCACTGGACTCTAGCCTGGGCGACAGAGCAAGACTCTGTCTCAAAAGAAAAAAAAAAAGAAGTACATTCTGACATGCTACACATGGATGAACCTTGAAGACAGTATACTAAGTGAAATAAGCCAGTCACAACAGGACAAATATTGGATTATTTCGCTTACGTGAGGCAAATCATAGAGACACAAAGTAGAATGGTGGTTTCCTGGGGCTATGGAAGAGGGGAATAGGGAGTTTAATGGGTCCAGAGTTCAGTTGGGGATGATGAGAAGAGCTCTGTGGACGGATGGTGGTGATGGTCCCAGCAATGTGAATATATGTAATGCCACTGAACTGTACACTTAAAAATGGTTAAAATGGTAAAGTTTATGTTATGTATATTTTACCACGTTAAAAATATCCTTTTAAAGAAACGTAAGTATTGTTTAAAAAAAAAAAGTACGGAGCCTGGGGGCCAGGTGTGATGGCTCACACCTGTAATCCTAGCACTTTGGGAGTCTGAGACGGGTGGATCACTTGAGGTCAGGAGTTTGAGACCAGTCTGCCAACATGGTGAAACCCCATCTTTACTAAAAGTACAAAAATTAGCTGGGTGTGGTGGTGGGTGCCTGTAATCCCAGCTACTCAGGAGGCTGAGGCAAGAGAATTGCTTGAACCCAGGAGGCAGAGGTTGCAGTGAGCAGAGATCACACCATTACACTCCAGCCTGGGGGACAAGAGTGAAACTTCGTCTCAAAAAAAAAAAAAAAAAAGTACAGAGCCAGGAGCTCTGTATGAAAAATTCTGAGTAAAGAACTAAGTTTTTATTGACATGTACACAAAACAAGTTATCTGCTGTCAGTAATATGCTCAGTAACACAGCAGATACATTATAAACCCACAGTTTATTTTTTTGATGGAAATGATATAAAATAAAATTGGTCCGAATTTCTGTTTGCAAGGTGTATTCGTTTTCTATTGCTGCTATAACAAATTACCACAAATGTAGTGGCTTAAACCACACGAACATGTTGTCTTACAGTTCGGTGGGTTAGAGGCTCCACAGCAGCTGCACTGTGCTAACTTCAGGGTGCCTGCACGGTTCTGTTTTTCTAGAGCCTCCAAGGAAAATCCCTGTCTTTGCCTCCTCCAGCTTCTCAGGGCCATCCACACTTTTTGGGTCACAGTCCCTTCCTCCATCTGCAAAGCTAGGAGCATTGCATCTTTCTAACTATTCTTTCATGTCCACATCTCCTTCTCTCAGAACTTAGGCAGGAAAAAAGCTCTGTAATTTTAAAGGCCCGTCTGATTATGTTGGGCAGATAATCCAGAGTCATCTCCCCATGTCAAGGTCCCTACCTTAATCACATCTTCAGAGTCCCTTTTGTCCTGTGAGGTAACATAGGCACAGATTATGGGATAAGATGTGGACATCTTTGGGGGCCATTATGCTTATAAGCAGTGAGCACATTGTGGATTTGCACATTTAATGAATCCCAGCATAATGGGTCCTTAGTGTTCGTGATGTATTTTGTCCTGACAGAGTCTGGTGGTTCCAGAAGAAATAGGCAACAGAATTCTTTTTTTAATAGAAGACTCCCGAAGTTGTAAGCTTTGGGCTACAAAAATCTGGATCTACCCTGAGTAGCATAAACAAATAGTATCTCTTTCTTGGCTAATAAAAAACTTAGAAGAGATTGGCTGGGCATGGTGGCTCACGCCTGTAATCCCAGCGCTTTGGGAGGCTGAGGTGGGTGGATCACCAGGTCAGGAGATCGAGACCATTCGGGCTAACACAGTGAAAAAGTCTCTACTAAAAATACAAAAAATTAGCAGGGCATGGTGGGGGGCATCTGTAGTCCCAGCTACTCGGGAGGCTGAGGCAGGAGAATGGTGTGAACACAGGAGGCAGAGCTTGCAGGGAGCTGAGATCACACCACTGCACTGCAGCCTGGGTGACAGAGCGAGACTCAAAAAAAAAAAAAACAAACAAAAACTTAGAAGAGCTTGAAAGTTTTAAAGCTAAGCCGTGGATGACACAAAGATTTTTAGCCCTGTATTTTCTCTAGTTTCACGTTAAGACAGTTTTTCTTCAATAAACGTTTCTTAGAAGTACAAAAAGAAGACAGAATTGCATATCTATTTTTTCTTCTAGTTTATATTGAAGACGTTTATTATATGTTTAATCAACAATAAGCCTGTTAGGTTTATAAGTTAAAATATAGTCAAATTCCTTATGTGTGGACAAAAGCATTATTATTAACTTTAAGATGGAAATGACAGGTAATAAAGGAAGAAATTACTAAACATTAATTTTAATACTTAGGTCAGGCATGATGGCTCACACCTGTAATCCCAGCACTTTGGGAGGCCAAGGCAGGATGATCGTTTGAGCCCAGGAGTTCAAGACCAGCCTGGGCAACATGGTGAAACCCTGTCTCTACTAAAAATAAAAAAAATTAGCTGGGTGTGGTGATGTCCACCAGTAGTCCCAGCTACATGGGAGGCTGAGGTGGCAGGATTGTTTGAGCCTGGGAGGTCAAAGCAGCAGTGAGCCATGATTGTGCCACTGCACTCCAACCTGGGTGACAGAGTGAGACACTGTCTCAAAAATAAATACAGTTTTGAAATTTTAATAGCTTAATGTTTATATTTTAAAGCTATGAATAATCCTGATACATGAATAATAATAATAAACATATAAAAATGGGCATCAGCAGTGTTGAGAAATTAGAAGATCATGAAGTGTAATACATCTTTTCCAAAGAAACAAAATTGTTTTAATTCTAGACTAATTACTTAGCAGGGCGCAGTGGCTCACATCTGTAATCCCAGGACTTTAAGAGGTCGAAGTGAGAGGATCACTTGAGGCCAGGAGTTCAAGACCAGCCTGGGCAACATGGCGAGACCCTATCTCTGCAAAAAAATAAAAAATTAGCCAGGTGTGGTGGTGTCTGTCTTTGGTCTCAGCTATCTGGGAAGCTGAGGTGGGAGGATTGCTTGAGCCCAAGAGGTTGAAGCTGCAGTGAGCTGTGATTGTGCCACTACACTGCAGCCTGGGCATCAGAGGGAGACTCTATCTCTGAAACAAACAAACAAAAACTAATTCTTTATTGAGAATCATGACTTGACTGTAATTTAATGTTGTTAAGTAGTAATCATTTTGCAGTTTTATTAATTTTATCTCTTCTTTTTCTTGTTGTGAATAGCAAGAAAGTACGACTATCAGCAGCCACAAAACCAAGCTGACAGTGTGCAGCTCTCATTGGAATGAAACCTCAGAAAATGAGCAACAGAAGTAATTGTTGCAAGCTCCTGATTCTTTCTTCTAAATCTTGAACAGCTTTAAAAACATTTCTGTCTGCATAAAATTATTTTACTTGTGACTTTTCCCCAATTGTTTTGTGCATTGTTTTGCCTTTTTAAATTACATCTCCAAGTGGCTCAAAAGGCCTTGACACAGGGAACCTGCATATATCCAGGATATATATAACCAGCGATGGTGACTTGACCATGCAAAGACCTGTGATTCCTTCAGGATACAATCAGTGAGAAATAAAAACACATCTTGGGAAGCGGGAATCCTGGAGTTTATGCCATTTGCAATATTAAAAAATAAAAATGCAAGTTATTATTCCAATAATAATTTCCTGTTTGATTGTATTCTGTGAGTGATAAGTGTCAGATCAATAACAGATTAATTTGTTGTTAACAGCTCTTTTTTTTTTGAGACAGAGTCTCTCACCCAGACTGGAGTGCAGTGGCACGATCTCTGCTCACTGCAACTTTCACCTCCCGGGTTTAAACAATTCTCCTGCCACAGCCTCCTGAATATTCTGTTAACAGCTCTTTAATTAATGATCTTTGCTTCTTCAGAGCTTGTATGGTAGACCGCCCTTTCTACATCATGATGCATACTCCTGTGCTAATTTTAGAAGCTTTCCATAACTAGATTTTTTCCTCATTATGCTCCCAGGAGCGAGTTTGTTTTTATCCCCGTTTCATTTCTACCAGGTAGCTCTACTTTAGGCCATGCTGGGGCCCTGCTGTTGAATAAATGGATACCTCTATATTGGTGTTGGCAACTCTGCGGTAGTAGTGCTACCACTGGCGAGGCAGTATTACTACCACTGGTGAATGTTGCTGTCTGGTTACTGCTGCATTTTTGGCATGCTAAGCTTTCCTAAAGAGCCTCATATCTTTTCCCATTCTGTACTGTACAATGAAGTGTTTTTACCTAATTTTTCATGTTTATTTAAACAAAAGCTGACTGAGTAGTAGTGGGGAAGTTTAATTGTCCACATAAGTCAAAAGAATCCGTTTTTGAACTAGAGCTATTTTCAATTATAAGAGTGAGCTGGCTGGGCACAGTGGCTCATGCCTGAAATCTCAGCACTTTGGGATGCCAAGGTAGGAGGATCACGAGGTCAGGAGTTCGAGACCAGCCTGGCCAACGTGGTTAAACCCAATCTCTACTAAAAATACAAAAATTAACTGGGTGTGGTGGCATGCGCCTGTAATCCCAGCTACTGAAGAGGCTGAGGCAGGAGAATTGCTTGAATCTGGGAGGTGGGGGTTGCAATGAGCCAAGATCATGCCACTGCATTCCAGCCTAGGCGACAGAGCAGGACTTCGTCTCAGAAAAAAAAAAAGTTAATAATGGCGTCAAGTATTTCCTTTTCCCCTTATTGTGAAATAAAATATATGCGTTTTAAATGGAAATTAAGGTTTAGACCAAATAAAATCAGGGAAATTGCATTTACTTTTAAAAATGTGTTGTTCAAAAATGTATATATTGTACAAAGTGAATTGACCAAACAGAATAATTCTTAACTCACAAAGGAGTTTGAGTGCACTTCCTACATGTTGAATTTAAATCTGACTAAAGGATTGTGAACAGTTGTAATTATGGGTTGTAGTAACAGCAACAAGGAGACAATCTTCTAAACTTGCCTTTGCCTAGGAGAACTACTGTATATTTCCACAAGTGAATTTAATCAGCGGTAGGAGTGGTTTACTTGTCACTGACGTGGCACAATCTGGACAAATTACACAAACTGGCTATCTCAGATGTGTAAAATTAATGTATATAAACATAAGTCACACAATGAGATGAATTTTCTTTGTGTCCACTAGATAGAGATGGTCATAACTACAAACTAGTAGATTATTTGATGAGCATCGAACCCTGGCAAGTGACAGGAGATGAATTCCTCTCCGTTTTTTCCTTAAAGCAAACTGATGGGAATTGCACACACCCCACTGGCAGGAACAACAGCAAGCTGGCTTTGAAGTCTCTTCCCTGCTTCAACAGCTGAATTGGGGAGAAAGCAAGCCCTGCAGCCACACTTCAAAGCAGCGCTGCCTGGCTGTCTTGCTTCTACTCAACATCCACCTGAGACTCAACGGAACTGTTTTCTTTGGAAGAAAAATGGAACGACTAATAAGCTAGTAATTAACCCTTGTATTCTTTTTCTGGTTTCATCTTGCCTTTTAAATGCGTAAGATATTCAGCAGTAAGCACTGGTCAGCCTGCCCTGGTGCACAGCTTGAGTGTGTTAAATAACTGGCTGTTTAGCTGATGCCAGCCAGCTGCATGAAGGGGAGAAGGCCGACTCCAAGGGCACAGATGTTTGCTGTTGACCTCACGCTGTGTCTGGGTTGAGTTATTCATGATTCATCGGAAAATGACATGCAAGGTTTATGGTAAAACTGCTGTACAATCAAATATTTTAAGTATGCATTAGAAGCAAGATAAAATAGTAATAAAAAAGTTTCAGATGTTAAGATGATACAAGAATAAATTTAACCTAGAAAATAAAGGGAGAAGGAATAAAAGAATGTTGTATAGAGCCAAGTAATTCATTCAGTGATTGATTGGTTCTGGAGTGTTTCCCCTGTGCTTGCTGTATGTGATCCTCTTCCATAGGCTATTCTAATAGCAGAACTAGAATAAGAGGTGCCAGAAAACCAACGGAAATAGGAAGGGCACTGAGCTAACCTCCAACATGTTCACAATAGTGAGGACCAGAGGGCAGGGGCTGGAGCTCAGTGAGTGTATTTCCCACTTGGCTCCTTAATGAAGCCAGAGCCAAACTTAGACAAAGCTATAAAGTGGGGAAAATGTCCCATCTCTCCATTTTACATCCCTCTTTATCCTCCCATAAGCCTGTGAGTGAGACAGGTCTTGAATGAGGATTTAAGAATGGGAATGAGGAACTCAGAAGTAAGGTGGTGAACCCTACACACCATAGCAGACATGCAAACTTTCTTTGACCTCTAACCCCAAATAAGTGGCATTCAGCATTGGACCTTATACAAATGAAACCGCTACTTTTATTTTATTTTGTTTTAATTTAATTTAATTTAATTTTATTTATTTGAGAGGGAATCTCACTCTGTCACCCAGAATGGAGTGGAGTGGCACCATCTCGGCTCACTGCAACCTCTGCCTCCTGGGTTCAAGTGATTCTCCTGCCTTAGCCTCCTGAGTAGCTGGGATTACTGGCATGTACCACCACACTGGGCTAATTTTTGTAGTTTTCATAGAGATGGGGTTTTGCCATGTTGGCCAGGCTGGTCTCAAATTCCTGATCTCAGGTGATCCACCCACCTCGGCCTCCCAAAGTGATGAGATTACAGGCATGAGCCACTGCATCCAGCCTTACCTTGATTTTATTTAAATATAGTAAAAAACGAAGACGATTTGTGGAGGTTAGTAACACTCCACAATCCAGGTAGGAAGGTGGGGTAAGTCAAAGGGAGGCCCCTCCCTGGCCCCAGTTTTGATGCTGAAGGAACACTGTGCTTTCACCTCCTTCAGGGTGATGTTTCTAGCGCCAGAATTTCTTTTCTTCCAAATGGAGAAGTGACCGAGGTCTCACTGTTAGGAAAGAATGGCTCTATCTCTGTGGCTTTTATTAATATATATTTTGACAAATTTCAAACTAGCCAAAGAAAATTGAGAATTTTTAAGTACAACTGATTTGGTGGTGTTAACTGCAAATGCTTTTGGGCTCAGCAATCAGAATTTATTGAGAAAATGAACCACAAAAGTGTAAAATGTCTATGAGAAAACAAGTAAATGTACATGGTATTCCTTTAGTGGATAGGGAGAAGGGATTGTAATGTCCCTGAATAACATCTTTATTTTGAGGTCTAAAGAACCAGGCCTGTTCAAGTTGACTTTAGTTTTACATAATTCTTTATATCTGAAAGGATTTCTAGCACCTAATATTGGCATAGTAACTAGCCCAAAGTAAATGCTCAGTAACTACTTGTTGAATTAATTAATTTACTTGTAACGGTTTATAGAGGTGATATTTTTTATGTGTGTTTTTAAAAAGTGTAGTCTCTGCTTCTGGTAATGGCAGAGTAATTGTGTCAGGCTAACTCTTGGAGATAGTGACAATAAGTTCAGGACAAAGTATTTAAAAAACAACTATTTGGGCTGTGTGCAGTGGCTCACGCCTGTGATCCCAGCACTTTGGGAGGCCAAGGCAGGTGGATCACGAGGTCAGGAGTTCGAGACCAGCCTGGCCAATATGGTGAAACCTCATCTCTACTAATAATACAAAAATTAGCCAGGCATGGTGGCACAAGCCTGTAGTCCCAGCTACTCAGGACGCTGAGGTAGGAGAATTGCTTGAACCCGGGAGGCAGAGGTTGCAGTGAGCTGAGATCGCACCACTGCACTCCAGCCTGGGCATTAGAGCACGACTCCACCTCAGAAAAACAAAATGAAACAAACAACCCCCCCCCAACTGTTTGGAGGTAACCCTATGCAGACAAACAAACCAGAAGAAAGATGAGCCTTGAGAGAAGGGCACCTGTTGAGATTCTCATTTCTATGGTTTTTTGCCTAAAGGCATTTCCCAGTCCACAGCTCAGGACTATGGGGGAACACAGGCAGAAGGCCACAGTCTCTGAGGACAGAGCTCAGGGACTCTGGAGAGATGACAGTGACAGGGACATCCCAGAAAGAAGTGAACCACAGAAGAACTGCATGTAAATTTGGGCAAGTCTTTGGCTGATCCTTGAACCATGCGTCTATAATCTCTCAGGAGCCTAGCAGGAAGCAAATCGCTAAAAAGGCTGAAAGAGGCTGAGGTGGTAGTGAGCCAAGATTGTGCCACTGCACTCCAGCAGCCTGGGCAACAGAGCAAAACTCCATCTCAAAAAAAAAAAAAAAAAAAAGCTGAAAGAACTGAGCAGTTTTCAGCTGCTGCCACCACAGGAATTGCCATTCGAGCCTTGCCAAATTAATTTTGCTTGCTAGAACAAAAATCAGCACTTTTCAGAGAAAGATAACAGAATCTAGAGACTTTGTATCACTCACAATGTCCAATATGCAATAGAAAATTACAGGAATGTGAGAAGAACAGGAAAATGAGAACAGGAAGAACAGGAAAATGAGGCTACCATCAAAGGGAAAAAAATGGGACAATGCAGTCTGTAGCCGAGAAAAAGCAGTCAGTAGAAACTGACTTCAAAATTACCCAGATATTGGATTAGCAGATAAGAAGTTTATTTAATTTTTATTGATTTTTTATTTTTTTGAGTCAGGGTCTCACTCTGTCACCCAGGCTGGGGTGCAGTGGCACAATCACAGCTCACTGCAGCCTTGACCTCCTGGGCTCTGGTGATCCTCCCAACTCTGCCTCTTGAGTAGCTGGGACTAAAGTCACACACCACCATGCTGAGCTAATTTTTTGTATTTTTAGTAGAGACGGGGTTTTGCCCTGTTGCCCAGGCTGGTCTCGAACTCCTGGACTCAAGCCACCCACCCACCTCAGCCTCCCAAAGTGCTAGGATTACAGGCACAAATGCTACCGTGCCTGGCCAACAGATAAGAACTTTAAAGCAACTATTACAAATATGTTTAGAGAAATGAAATACTTTCAGATAAACGATCATTGAAAGGATTTATCAGTAGCAGATCTGTCGTACAAGAAATACTAATGGAAACTATTTGGCCTAAAGAGAAGTGACAGCAGATAGAAACTCAGTTCTCAGCAAACTACAGGCATATGAATGAACAGATGAGGAGAGACACGGATGGAGCAAGTGGGGCTTTTACCAAGTGGGGATCAAAAGCATGTAGGAGTTTCTTGCACTGGAATAACTTTTTCTATAAGCTTGAAGTTTGTAAATTTATAGAAAAAGCATTTATGAATCTATTTCTTATTAAACCAGGTTTTGTTTTTCCTCTCATACCAATCATCAGTAAAATTGAAAAACAGGCGAGGTGTCTAAGGTGTCTTAGACAAGCTTAAGCTTCTTTCTTCTCTACTTAGTCCCATAGTATCCAATATCCTCCTGTTTCCTATCAAAATCTACTTCCACAAAGGAATCTAAAACACACTTCCACAAAAGTCTGCATGACTGATAACAGTCAAAGCGTTACACCTATAGGGCGTTTGGTCTGCATTTTAACAGAGAGAGGTTTCAACAGGAGGGAAATGAAGTTTTTAGACATTAGAGAGCAGTGGTAATTCTTAGAGATGAGAAAGTGTTTATGGCCTCTGAAATCACATCATGTAAGCAATTAACTAAACTCCGCCTTCTTGTTTGGCCACCACTTCCAATTCTGCTCTCCTCTATCATCTTTTTTTGTTTTTTTTCTCCCCACCGCCCCAAGACAGAGTTTCACTCTTGTTGCTCAGACTGGAGTGCAGTGGCGCAATCTTGGCTTACTGCAACCTCCACCTCCTAGGTTCAGGCGATTCTCCTGCCTTAGTCTCCTGTGTAGCTGGGATTACAGATGTTTGCCACCACACCCTTTTTCGCATTTTTAGTAGAGATGGGGTTTCACCATGTTGGTCAGGCTGGTCTCGATTGACCTCAGGTGATCCACCTGCCCCAGCCTCCCAAGGTGCTGGGATTACAGGCGTGACCCACTGCGCCTGACCCTCCTCTATCATCTTAAACATTAGTAATCAGAGTGTCAACTGTTCCCCATCAAAATTATTAAATGCACTGGAACTCCTAAAAAAAAAAAAGAAGTTATTCTGGCCGGGCACAGTGGCTCATGCCTGTAATCCCAGAACTTTGGGAGGCCGAGGTGGGTGGATCACCTAAGGTTGAGAGTTTGAGACCAGCCTGACCAACATGGAGAAACCCCCTCTGTACTAAAAATACAAAATTAACTGGGTGTGGTGGCACAGGCCTGTAATCCCAGCTACTCAGGAGGCTGAGGTAGGAGGATCACTTGAACCTGGGAGGCAGAGGTTGTGGTGAGCCAAGATCGCCCCATTGCACTCCAGCCTGGGCAATAAGAGCAAAACTCCGTCTCAAAAAAAAAAAGTGATTTTACAGTTTTGAATCCATTTAAAACAGGGCTGTCAACTCTATTGTCTTATCCCCTTGAGACAGGAAGACAGAGTGTGTCTGGAATTGGTTCCTTCTGGTGGGTTCTTGGTCTCGCTGACTTCAAGAATAAAGCCGCGGACGCTTATGGTAAGTATTACAGTTCTTAAAGGTGGTGTGTCTGGAGTTTGTTCCTTCAGATGTTCAGATGTGTCCAGAGTTTCTTCCTTCTGGTGGGTTCATGGTCTCACTGACTTCAGGAGTGAAGCCGCAGACCTTTGCAGTGAGTATTAGAGCTCTTAAAGGTAGTGCGGACCCAAAGAGTGAGCAGCAGCAAGATTTATTGTAAAGAGCGAAAGAACAAAGCTTCCACAGTATGGAAGGGGACCAGAGCAGGTTGCTCCTGCTGGCTCAGGTGGCCAGCTTTTAGTCCCTTATTTGGCCCCGCCCATGTGCTGCTGATTGGTCCATTTTACAGAGTGCTGACTGGTGTGTTTACAAACCTTTAGCTAGACACAGAGCATTGATTGGCATGTTTACAATACTTTAGCTAGACAGAAAAGTTCTCCAAGTCCCCACCCAACCCATAAGCCCAGCTGGCTTCACCTCTCAATCCCCCCCTCTAAACAGGACACCCCAACTGCTGTTGGGAATTGGGCGATGACTGCTCTAGCTACTTCCTGCTGGATAGTGGCGAAGAAGGGGCCCTGCAGTTGTAGTGTCCTCCAGAGGGGAATTCTCTAGGCCAGTGAAAGGGCCAGTGGGTCAGTCCAGGGGTCCTCGGTAGAAGTTGTTAGTTGAGCTCATTTGGGGTTCCATTTGTAAGACCATCTGTAGCTTGATGGCCTTGATCCTAGAGGAGATAAATTTGAAAAGGAGGTTAAAAATACAGGGCCTGAAGGCGAGTAATAGCAAGATGGCTGCCACGGGACCTAGAAAGGGGAGAAGCCATGTTGCCCAACTCCAGAGGTTAGTATGAGTTTGAAAGGCATTGTCTGATTTCAGAAGCCTTTTCCTGTAAACGCTGGGCAGCATCTCATGTTATCCCTGACTGGTTAGTGTAAAAACAACACTCTTCCCCTAAGAGGTGCAGAGTCCTCCTTTCTCAGCAGTGAGGAGGTCTAGGCCTAGGTGGTTTTGGAGAGTTACTGCTACCAAAGAGTCTATTTGGGATCATAGAGTAAGGATAGATTTTGTTATTTCTTGCAAACTGTCTGAGAAATCCTTTGAGAGTGTGTGGTAGTAGGATAATGAAGTAGATAAACTGGCTATTCTGGTTGCTGTAGCAGTAGCCATTACTAACTGTATAAGTAGGGGTATTAGTTGTATGGCTCTGCGCTGATGGACTTGAGCTTTGAGGGGTACTGATAGGGTCTGATTTCCTGGGGCAACGTTAATGTTGAGATTTAGAAAGACTAAGGTTCAGGTGCCTGTCCAGTTAGTGGGAGGCAGATATAGGTCGATGTTCCACATAAGAAGACTATACCTTTGCTGGGCAGACAGAACTGGTTGTATATGTTAAAAAGGCGTGTGAGTTTGTTGTGTTCATTTTCCCATACTCCTAGAGTACTTGCCAAGGTAGCCCCGGTGAGTGCCTGGAAAGGGGTGTTGGGAGCAAACTGAGTGGCTCCCTGTGTTCTATTTTATTTTCATCCCGGCAGGAGCTACAGTATATAGTCCTATTGCAGAGTATGGTTAGTATGCTGCTTAATAATATAATGAAATGGTAAAAGGATTCCATTAAAGGGTCAAGGAGAGGTGGTAAAGATAAAGATTATGTAGGTTTTCACTTATCTTTTTTAAGGAGGATGGGGTTTTTCTTCAGGATCAATGGTAGGAGCCTTTTTAGTCTGGGATGTTTCCTTCTGAAATAAGAGATGCAAGTCCTCCAACGGTTCACAGGTGTACCGAGGCTGGTCTGGCTGATCTTGGGACTCCTGAGCTGACGGTCCTGCAGGTTCCTCAGGGGGTGTCAAAAATTTTACTCGGGTGTGGTGAATCCAAGATTCCACTCCTGCCACCTTAACTGCGGTGGGGGTAGAGAGGATTACCGAGTATGGTCCTTCCCACAAAGAGTCCATACATGGGGAGGTAGAGGGGAGAGATTTGACGAACACTAGATCTCGTGGTTGAAACAACTCTGTTCCCTTTTCTCTGATATCCTTCAGGGAAGTTTTTAAGGTTTTGTTGATATTTTGCCAAAGAAGTTATATCTTTGACCAAATTGGCAGTTTCCTGATCAAGTAGGAGGTCATTTGTGAGAAAAGGTCATCCATACAGCATTTCATATGGACTGAGCCCCATTTTGTGGGGAGAATTTCGGATTCTCAACAAGGCCATGGGCAAAAGAGTAGGCCATGGGAGATGAATTTCTTGTGTTAGTTTCCTTAAGTGCCTCTTGAGTGTTTCATTGGCCTTCTCAACCTTCCCTGAGGATTGTGGCCTCCAGGCGCAGTGAAGGTGATATTGTATCCCTAGTGCCCTGGAAATTCCCTGAGTTATCGTGGCTTTAATAGCTGGACCATTGTCGCTCTGTAAGCTTTGGGGAAGCCCAAATCTAGAAATTATTTCATGAATTAGGACTTTAATCACTTCCCGATCCTTCTCTGTCTTGCAGGGGAAAGCTTCTGTCCAATTTGTAAAGGTATCAACACAGACCAACAAGTATTGAAGTCCCTTTGACTTAGGCATATGGGTGAAGTCTAACTGCCAGTCCTCTCCAGGATAGTGACCTATTCTTTGTTCCCCCAAAGGGGCCTTATGATGGACAAAGGGATAATTCATTTGGCACACCTCACAGGCTTTGACTACCTGTCAGATGGTCCAGAGGAGAATTGGCTCTGTAAATAGGGATTTGGCTATTTGATGAGTGTTTTCAATACCCATATGAAAAGTTTGGTGGAGGGTTTTAAGTATTTTCCACTGGCTGGCTTCGGGTATAAGTACCTTTCCTTCTTCTGTCATTAACCACCCCGAGGGGAGAAAACTATGCCCCCATGAAAGTCCCCATTCTGTTTCAGTCAGGGAACACTGGGGCTTAATCTCTTGGAGAGGGTTGTTCCATACCAAGGGTCCTTCCTTAGGTATTTCTAGTGGGAGGTTCCACCTGGCAGCAATTTTGGTCTCAGCATCTGCCTGACAGTTTCCTTCTGCCTTTTCTCCTTCACCTTTCTGATGGCTTTGGCAGTGTAAGACTGCCACCTCCTTGAGTTTTTGCACTGCGTGCAATAACTCCATAATTTCCTTGTGGTATTTAATGGGGGGTTTCCCCAGAGGTTAGGAGCTCCCTTTCTTTCCATATTGCAGCATGGACATGTAGGATTAGATAAGCATACTTGCTATCTGTATACACATTTATTCTTTTTCCCTTTCCCACTGCAAAGGCTTGGGTAAGTGCCACTAGTTCTGCTAACTGGGCGCTGGTCCCTGGGGGAAGAGGCTTACTTTCAAGTATGGTGACATCACTAGCTATGGCATAACCTGTCCTTCATATCCCATTCTCCACAAATGAACTTCCATCTGTATATAGGTTAAGGTCAGGATTAGCTAAGGTGACTTCTAAGAGATCATCTCGGGTGGCATAAGTCTGGACTATAATTTGTTGGCAGTCATGCTCGATGGATTCCCCATCCTCTGGGAGAAAAGTGGCAGGGTTGATGGCCACACACATATGTATTTGAAGCACCGGTCCCTCAAGGAGTAATGCCTGGTTATCTAAGTAGGCAGTTGTCTGATAGCCATAAACTTCCTTTGGCACAAACTTCCTTTGTATGCCATTTACATCATGAGTAGTCCAGACAGTGAGATCCTTTCCTTGTATTATTTTGATGGCCTCTGACACTAAGACGGCCACTGCTGAAACTACCCTTAAACAGTGAGGCCAGCCTTTTGCTACTGCATCAGTTTCCTTACTTAGGTTTGCCGCTGGTTGTGGGGTTGTCCCACGAGTCTGAGTAAGGACTCCAAGAGCTATCCCTGCTCTCTCTGTGATATATAAAGAGAAGTTTTGTCCTGTGGGAAGGCTTAAAGCTGGAGCTTGTACTAGGGCCTGCTTTAGGGTTTTGAAGGCTGTTTCTGCCCCTGGTTCCCATTCTACTAGATTACTAGAGTATTTGCCCCCCGGGTCTCCTTGATAAGAGTATAGAGTGGTCTGGCCATCTTGCTGTATCTGGCGATACATAGTTGGCAAAAGCTGGTGATTCCAAGGAACACCTGCAACTGTTTTAATGTCTTAGGGCAAGGATAAGCCAGTATAGGCTGTATTCGTTCCTTGCTGAGGGTCCTGGTCCCTCTGGCTAAGATTAGACCTAGATATTAGACCTGCTGTAGGCAAAGCTGGGCCTTCAACCTAGATGCCTTGTACCCTTGATTAGCTAGAAAGTTCAAGAGATCTAGAGTAGCCTGCTGGCATGAGGCTTCTGAACTGGTAGCCAAAAGTAAATCATCCACATACTGAAGGACCAGACTGCCTGGATTTGAGAAGTGGCCTAGACCTTGGGTCAGTGCCTGACCAGATGAGGGCTATCCCTAAACCCTTGGGGCAAGAAGGTCCATGTAAGTTGGGACGCGTGGTCTGTGGGATCCTCAAAGGCAAAGAGAAACTGCGAGTCAGAGTGCAGGGGAATACAGAAAAAGGCATCCTTGAGGTCCAGAATAGTGAACCATTCTGCTTCCTCTGGTATTTGAGAGAGCAGGGTATAGGGGTTGGGTACAACTGGATATAGAGGAATTACTGCCTCATTGATGAGTCTAAGATCTTGCACTAGTCTCCACTGACTTCAGTTTTTGTACTCCTAGAATGGGGGTGTTGCAGGGACTGCTGCATTTCCTTACTAAGCCTTGAGCTTTTAAATGTTCAACAATATCCTGTAATCCTTTATGAGCTTCAGGCCTTAAGGGATATTGCCTTTGATAAGGAAAATTGATGGGGTCTTTTAGCCTGATTTGGACTGGGCAGGCATTTTTTGCCCTTCCAAATTGTCCTTCCAATGCCCAGATTTCAGGGTTGATTCCCTCCTCAAGTAGAGGACAACAAATGGTTAACTTGTTCCCCATACTCATATAGATAATAGCTCCAGCTTTGGCTAATATATCCCTCCCTAATAAGGGTGTGGGACTTTCAGGTATAACAAGAAAGGCATGTGAAAAGAGCAAAGTCTCCCAATTACAACAGAGGAGATTTGAGAAATACCTGGTTATAGGCTGTCCTAGGATTCCTCGGATGGTAATGGACCTTGAGGACAGTCATCCAAGACAGGAGATTAATACTGAGAAGGCCGTGCCAGTGTCCAGGAAGAAGTCAATTTCCTGGCCCTCAATGGTTAAACATACCCGGGGCTCAGTGAGGGTGATGACATGAGCTGGCGCTTGCCCCAGGCACTCTTAGTCCTGTTGTTGGATCATCTGGTTGAGGACTTCTGGCCCAGAGAACCATTGCACTCTGGGGCAGTGTGCCTTCCAGTGATTGCCTCAGCATAGCGGACATGGACGAGGGCGTGGCTTGTTTCTTGTTGGACAATCTTTTTAAAGTGTCCTTGTAAGCCACACTGATAACAAGCCCTACCAGGTGATTGGCCTGATCCATTTTCTGTCGTCTCTGAACCACCAAGGTTTGTTTGTCTGAGGGCCATGACTAGGGCTGTGGCCTTTCTCTGATCTCACTTTTCCTTTTGGGCCTGTTCCTCTCGTACCCTATTATAGAACACTGAGGTTGCCAGGTTTAATAATGCCTCCAGATTTTGTTCAGGGCCCAGGGCTTGCTTTTGGAGCTTTCTCCTGATATCTGCGGCTGAATGAATAATAAACTTATCTTTTAGAATCAATTGACCCTCAAGAGAGTCAGGTGACAAGGGAGAATATTTTCTTAAGGCCTCCTGTAGCCCCTTGAGGAAGGCAGAAGGATTTTCTTCCTTTCCCTGAGTTATGGTGGACATCATTGAATAATTCATGGGCGTTTTCCTAATTCTTCTTATTCCTTCTAGAACACAGGTCAACAGATGTTTGTGACTCCAGTCCCTATGATCTGAGTCGAGGTCCAAGGAGGGATCCATAGTGGGTACAGCTTGCTGACTGGTAGGGAATCTGTCCCTTTCTTTGGCTGTCATTCTATCATTTACTTGACTAAGATACCAGGTATCTCCAAACTCTTGGGATGCAGCTAAAACCGCATTCTTTTCATTAAAGGCCAGGGTTTGATCTAACAATAGCATGACATCTCTCCAAGTGCAATTGAAGGTTTGCCATAGACCCTGCAGGACATCTATATACCTATCAGGATCATCTGAAAGCTTCCCCAGGTGTGCCTTGATCTGCTTTAAATCAGAGAGGGAGAAGGGGAAATGTACCCGGGTTGGTCCAAATTCCCCTCCCCCTACAGCTTGAAGGGGACATAACTGATAACCCAGGGGTTTTTGTGGTCCTTTGGAGATTTCTTTGCTTGTTTCCTTTTGGGTGGGGGAGATTACAGGAGGCTTATTAATAGGAAGGGGAGGTATAGGGAGGCTAGGATATGGGGGTAAGCTGAGGGGTCCTCCTGTTGGATGTAAATTGCAAGCTTTGCATAGTTGTGGACTCTCCTTCAATGAAAAGAAAGCTCAGACATAAAGTATTTCACTCCATTTGCCTTCCTTCTTACAGGAAATGTCAAGCTGCAGGATAGTATTGTAATTTATACTTCCCTCAGGTGGCCACTTTTCCCCATCAGAGAGAGAATATTGGGGCCAGGCCATAGTGCAGAAAAGTATGAGCCATCTCTTTTTCAGGGTTTGCAGATCAAATTGGTCCCAATGGCTTAGGATGCATTTCAAGGGTGAGCCTGTTGATGCCTGAGTGTTGCCCATCTGAAAGACAAAACTGCCCATGGTTTTGGTTTGTTTGTTTCTCCCCCTGCCCAAGAACCCACAACGGTCCCTGGATCCTGCTGATCGGAATAATTGCACTCTGATGCAGCAGCAGAAACACCCCTTGCCCAAGAACCTGCAATGGTCCCTGGACCCTGGACCCTGCTGATTGGAATAGTTGTGCTAACCAGTGCAGCAGTAGAAACACCACTTGCCCAAGAACCTGCAATGGTCCCTGGACCCTCCTGATCAGAATAGTTGCACTCACTGACACAGCAGCAGAAACACTAGTTTTCCTCCTAGACCATAAGGAGGATGGAGGAATGTCAGATTTAGTGGCTCTTACTGATGCATTCTCAAAAGCCTGCACCCTTGCCTGTCCTCCTAGGCCACAAAGAGGACCGAGAAAAATCAGATTTAGTGGCCCTTACCAACGCATTCTTGAAAACCTGTTAGAATCCTAAGCATTCTCCTGCTAGTATTGGGACTTTACCTGTGTCCTATAAAGATGTTATGCCCCAAAAATGAAGTGGAGGGCCATACCCTGAGAGAGGGAAGTGATCTCCAGAGTTGGAAGGGTGATGCCTTTTGTCCTCACTTATATGAATAGGAAGGATAGAATTTCTGAGGCTCCCCACATCCTAGCTTCAGGAATAGTTTTTTCTAGGCCTGCTAGTCTGAGGAGGGATCCTAAAATTCCAGATAAGATAGTCCCCCCCTGCCAATGGGGCTTTCGGCAAAAATTATGTCTTTCTGATTGGTGAGCCCAAGTGCCTAAAGAAGGTAACAGAGTCCTGGAGTTTATACTAAAAAAATTCTTATAGGAGAAACTAGAAAAGCACCAGAGACAGGGAGTGGTTTTTAGAAGTGGGACTAGCCTCGGAGAAGAGAGGTGAGAGGAAGTTTGTCTGACAGGCATTAGGACCCAGGAGGCAAGGGTCAGGATAGATAGGATAGATGGGTGAGTCTCGCTTGGGCGACGTGACTTTAGAGTTCCGCTCATGGCCACAGGGTCAAACAACTTGCTCTCAGGACCCTAGAGCTGAATGGCTTTCTTCTCTGTTGATCCTAGGCTCAGCCCAGAAGTACAGGAAAAGCGGAAGCTGGTTCCAGGCAAACCAACACTCCCAACTCAGAAGAACCAGGGGTTGTTAGAGAGCCCTTTCCCAGAAAGCCTGACCCCTGTGTCTTTAGTCTGGCGGCCACACCAGCCACTTTTAACTGTCCAACAGGTGCCTGGTATTTAGCCCCTGAATTCTAAGGAAAAATAGGACAGAATAGCAAGTGAAAGGGGTCCGATGGTACTCACCACTTGGCGATAGGCGATAGTCCCTTCGTGATCACCAAAATGTGTCCAGAATTGGTTCCTTCTGGTGGGTTCTTGGTCTTGCTGACTTCAAGAATGAAGCCACGGACCCTCATGGTGAGTGTTACAGTTCTTAAAGATGGTGTGTCTGGAGTTTGTTCCTTCAGTTGTTCAGATGTGTCTGGAGTTTATTCCTTCCAGTGGGTTTGTGGTCTCGCTGACTTCAGGAGTGAAGCCACAGACCTTCGCAGTGAGTGTTACAGCTTTTAAAGGTGGCACATCCAGAGTTGTTTGTTCCTCCTGGTGGTTTTGTGGTCTCACTGACTTCAGGAGTGAAGCTGCAGACCTTTGCAATGAGTGTTACAGCTCTTAAAGGTAATGCAGACCCAAAGAGTGAGCAGCAGCAAGATTTATTGTGAAGAGCAAAAGAACAAAGCTTCCACAGCATGGAAGGGGACCCGAGCAGGTTGCCACTGCTGGCTTGGGTGGCCAGCTTTTATTCCCTTATTTGGCCCCGCCTACATCCTACTGATTGGCCCATTTTACGGAGTGCTGATTGGTCTATTTTACAGAGTGCTGATTGGTGCATTTACAAACATTTAGCTAGACACAGGGCACTGATTGGTGTGTTTTTACAGAGTGCTGATTGGTGCGTTTACAAACCTTTAGCTAGACACAGAGCGCTGATTGGTGTGTTTACAATCCTTTAGCTAGACAGAAAAGTTCTCCAAGTCCCCACCCGACCAGAAGCCCAGCTGGCTTCACCTCTCAAGAGCACAGCAGAAAATAATCTTTTTTTTTTTTTTGATGGAGTCTCGCTGTCTCACCCAGGCTGGAGTGCAGTGGTGCAATCTCGGCTAACTGCAACCTCCGCCTCCCAGGTTCAAGCAGTTCTCTGCCTCAGCCTCCTGAGTAGCTGGGATTACCGGCACCTGCCAGCATGCCCAGTTAATTTTTGTGTTTTTAGTAGAGATGGGGGTTCAGGCTGGTCCTGAACTCCTGACCCCGTGATCCACCTGCCTTGGCCTCCTAAAGTGCTGGTATTACAGTCGTGAGCCACCGCACCCAGCCAGCAGATAATAATCTTTTGGTCACCACCTTAGACATGAATAAAAGTGAAAGTGTGAGTGACCCTTCCAGTCCTGAACTTTTGCAGTGTTGAGAAATGTGTAGATAGGGAAAAAATGTTTGCCCAGGGGCAAATGGGAGTGTTACAAAGGCAGGTATATAGAAGGATGGTTTCTGACAAACATATGGTAAAATACTATATATATGAATGTTTTTAACTTAGAACTGGTTTTAGAAAAACACACACACAAACAAAACTTTATTTCCTTTCTTCTCATGTCAAGTTTTTCCTTGATCCACTGTAGTACCCTGAGATAGTGAGAGGTGAAGCCAGGTGTACTTCCTGGGTTGAGTGGGGACTTGGAGAACTTTTCTGTCTAGCTAGAGGATTGTAAATGCACCAATCAGTGCTCTGTGTCTAGGTAAAGGATTGTAAATGGACCAATCAGCACTCTGTAAAATGGACCAATCAGCACTCTGTAAAATGGACCAATCAGCAGGTTGTGGGCGGGGCCAAGTAAGGGAAGAAAAGCTGGCCACCCAAGCCATCAGTGGCAACCCACTTGGGTCCCCTTCCACGCTGTGAAAGCTTTGTTCTTTTGCTCTTCACAATAAATCTTGCTGCTGCTCACTCTTTGGGTCCGCACCATCTTTAAGAGCTGTAACACCACGAAGGTCTGCAGCTTCATTCTTTAAGTCAGCGAGACCTAGAACCCACCAGAAGGAATAAATTCCGGACACAATAGTAGGTGTTTAACAAATATTTACTTAATCAAATCAGGTTGAATCCAGTGCCATGCTGTCTCAGAAAGCAGCAGGTCTATGGAATAACCTCATCCTCATAGTTTTTTCCCCCCAGCACAAAAGAGAGGAACAGGGATTCTACCATTCTTGCAGCTCTTTGCTGGCAGTCCAGTGCATGTTGTGAAAGTTAGTAAATCCCCACAACTTATGCTATTAATACCCTCCAAAAAGCAGAATGGATTTTCCCCTCAAAAAGGAAGAATGGATTTTTCCCTCAAAACACTCCAGAGCACAGTGTTCTAGATATTTTTCAGGAGGTTTTGTTTTTGTTTTTGTTTTGAGATAGAGTCTTGCCATGTTGCCCAGGCTGGAGTGCAGTGGCGTGATCTCGGCTCACTACAACCTCCGCTTCCTGAGTTCAAGCGATTCTCCTGCCTCAGCCTCCCTAGTAGCTGGGATCACAGGTGCCCTCCACCATGCCTGGCTAATTTTTTGTATTTTTAGTAGAGATGGGTTTTCATCATGTTGGCCAGGCTGGTCTCGAACTGTCAACCTCAGGTGATCCACCTGCGTCGACCTCCCAAAGCGCAGGGATTACAGGTGTCAGTCACTGTGCCCAGCCAGGAGTTAAAATTTTTAAAACATATATATAATTATTCTTTAAAAGTGCTCAGTAACAAACTTTCCGTTTATCATGCCAATGAAAGTGGTTACGTGGAAAACCTGAAAAAGCAAACAATCCAAGTTATACGTTTGCCTTTCCAAATTAGTTTGCTATACCAGTATTTTAATTGATTTGCCATCTCTAAGCTCTTACAATTAATGATCATTCCAGCAAACACAAATCCATTTGCATTGCAAATGCAACTATAAAGGGGTTGCAGGTGATCTACAAACTTCCCAGTTGGTATTTGGGCAATCTTGAGTGGACCAATCACATGTTTAACCCTATCTTATGTCCCATTTTAAGACTGATGAAAACCAGGGCCTCGCACAGTGGCTCATGCCTGTAATCCCAGCACTTTGGGAGGCCGAGGTGGGTAGATCACAAGGTCAGGAGATTGAGACCAGCCTGGCCAACATGGTGAAACCCCATCTCTACTAAAAATACAAAAATTAGCTGGGCGTGGCAGGAGAATCGCTTGAACCAGGGAGGCAGGGGTTGCAGTGAGCCAAGATCCTGCCACTGCACTCCAGCCTGGCGACAGAGTGAGACTCCATCTCCAAATTAAAAAAAGAAAAGGAAAAGAAGAGTAGTCATGGTGCGGGTGATTTTATTATACATTAACTTTTTCCATTTTTATATTCAGACTTAGCAAATTACCACAGTAGTCCAAGTGTCACGACATCATGTTTTGAATTTATTTGAGTCACCATCTTCCACAATTTATAGTTTTTATTTATTTATTTATTTATTTTTGAGACAGAGTCTCACTCTATCACCTAGGCTAGAGTGCAGTGGCGTGATCTCATCTCACTGCAAACTTCGCCTCCTGAGTTCAAGCAGTTCTCTGCCTCGGCCTCCTGAGTAGCTGGGATTACAGGTGCCCACCACCACGCCTGCCTAATTTTTGTATTTTTAGTACAGATGGGGTTTCACTATGTTCGCCGGGCTGGTCTTGAACTCCTGACCTTGTGATCCACCCACCTCGGCCTCCTAAAGTGCTGGTATTGTAGGTGTGAACCACCACGCCCAGCTCATTTTTGTATTTTTTTAAGATAAAGTCTGGCTCTGTCACCCAGGATGAAGTGCAGTGGCATGATCCTAGCTCACTGCAGCCTCGACCTCCTGGGCTCAAGCAGTCCTCCCACCTCAGCCTCCTTAGTAGCTGGAACTACAGATTTGTGCCATCATGCCTGGCTAATTTTTGTGTGTGTGTGTAATGGAGTCTTGCTCTGTTGCTCAGGCTGGTCTCCAACTCCTGGCCTCAAGTGATCCTCCAGCCTCCCAGAGTGTTGAGATTATAGGCATGCACCACCACACCCTGCCCACAGCTTATAGTTCTTAAGCAAAGTCTAACATCCCATTACTGTCTTACATACCAATAAAACATTGATAATCATACATTGTGTATTGGAAACTGACTGCTTGAGGAAATATGTCAACAGCCCAGATCACTGAAGAAGGTGCCAGCCTGGCTAATCTCAGATAAACTTTACACCCCCTTTTGAGCAGTCAAGGCTTTTATCAGCAAATCTTTCTGGGAAGTGATTTGCTCCCTTTCTTCTTGGAGACTTTTGATCATCAGAGTCAGCTCTCTCTTTTCATCTTTCAGACGTGTGATGTTTTCCACAGAGGACTGGAGACTGGGTTTTAGACATGCAAGTTCCAAGGACAGATTTTCATTTATCTACAAATTATAAATGAATAAAAAGTGGTTGAAAAGTTAATTACTCAGAATTTGCTTATTTAATTGCATTCTAACTTTGCTTAAAGTTCTGGATGTTTTTGGCCCCTTCTAAGCTGCCTTATTTAATGGCCTGTGGTCCGTTGCCATGGCGAAACAGAATTAAAAATTCTTACTTATGCAAACTTAATATTTGTCAAATATACGCTTTCTTTGTTAAAAAAAAAAAAAAAAAAAAAGACCCTGGCAAATCTAGTAGGCTTCAAAAGGATTATAAATTTTTAGAAACCTACTCCTTAATTATAGTTGTTTAGAAATTTGAGATGAACACATTAACAACATATGACAAATGTAGACACAGTTCTGCTCACTAACAGCTTTGGCTGAAGCTTGACATTTGTTTTTTCAAGCTGTTTGAGAGTAATTTTAGCTCCAAACTATTCTGAATGGAGGGAAGTCACTTCATGGTCCAAATAATCTTTTTCCTTCTGAACTCTATTATTACTTGTCTTTATTGGCCAATTGAAAGGATCAAGTTTATCTTTCTCCTAAGTAATAAAAATAAAATTTGACTTTTGTTCAATTTGTATTGTTATATGTAATGCAATCAAAGGCAACTCTGTGTTTCTATTATAGGACAAGTTTGAAAGCACCAATGTAGGTAGAAAATGAGTTAGGTAACGACTCAGTTAATAGAACACAGGACTAGAAACAGTTCCAGCATGTTCCAATCTATGCTGTATCTGTTTGAATTTGAGGATATTATTATTATTGTTGTTGTTGTTTTTGAGATGGAGTCTTGCTCTGTCGCCCAGGCTGGAGTGCAGTGGCGCGATCTCAGCTCACTGCAAGCTCCGCCTCCCGGGTTCAGGCTATTCTCCTGCCTCAGTCTCCCGGGTAGCTGGGACTACAGGCACCCACCACCATGCCCAGCTAATTTTTTGTATTTTTAGTAGAGACGGAGTTTCAACGTGTTATCCAGGATAGTCTAGATCTCCTGACCTTGTGATCCGCCCACCTTGGCCTCCCAAAGTGCTGAGATTACAGGCATGAGCCACCGTGCCTGGCCGAATTTGAGCGTATTATTAACTTTGGTAGGCGTCACTTTGTTCATCTGCTAAGAATAAGACTTCCTTTACCCTAGAATGTTCATTCTAATTAATACACAATTTAAGCCCCTTGGAAGACAATGTAAAATCCTTTGTTGTTATTTTAATATAGTTTTTAATAGGTTACCAATGTATATACTCAGGAGTCTGAAAGAGTAAAATCAGGTATGCATGGAGTCTCTAATCCCTCCAGGCTATGAGAGTTTGTGTTTTCTAGCTTTCCCTGCCGTCCCAGGTAAAGGTACTGGCGAATGAAATCTTCTGAAGTACACGAAGCAAGCCATCTCAACAAACTGCCATCTGTGAAAACATAGCTAGGTATCCCTCACTCTGAGTACATTTTTAAAGCTTTCAGTCTTCTGTATCATCCTTCATATCTCTGTTTTTCAGATAGAAATATGGACACAGAGAAATTAGAGGAGAGGGAACATTCAAAACTAGAATTGTGTTATCTCTTAAGAGACTTTCCAGCCAGGCGCGGTGGCTCACGGCTGTAATCCCAACACTTTGGGAGACTGAGGCTGGCAGATCATGAGGTCAGGAGATCGAGACCATCCTGGCCAACATGGTGAAACCCCCGTCTCTACTAAAATACAAAAAATTAGTCGGGCATGGTGGCACACACCTGTAGTCCCAGCTACTCGGGAAGCTGAGGCAAGGGAATTGCTTGAACCCAGGAGGCAGATGTTGCAGTGAGCCGAGATTGTGCCACTGCACTCCAGCCTGGCGACAGAGCGAGACTCCGTCAAAAAAAAAAAAAAAAAAAAAAAAAGACAGACTTTCCATTCTATGTTTCTATGATTCTCCTAACAGAAACAGAAAGATTTGGAGGTCCAAGCATTGTTTCCAGGAGAAAAATAATACAGATATTATTCCTGAGGAATAATGTAGCATGCCTAGTTTATCAGATAACAAAGCGACCTTAATATTCAAGTCCCTTTGAGATAAAGAAAAGTCAAGCAAATGGCAGCAAGTAATTTTTTCTTACAATATTTTTAAAGTATCACTTTCAAAAACTCATATATAAGGGATTCTTTTTTTTTCCTTTGTGTTCACGTGATTACCCCACAGTTTATAAATCACAGGTCTATTTTGTACACTTTGTACCAGGCAAGTCTGGGCATGCAAAGATTGTAGCAAGTTCACAAAAGCCACTTCACATAGTTGGTTGTCATTTAGGTTATGACTTTGAGAACAAAAGAAGACAAACTTTTATAATGATATGCAGGTTTACATAAATTGCTGCACAAACTAAATTCAGAATAACTTCCTGTTGAAAAAGTTATTCTTTTACTGACACCCTGCCATTATACTTTCTGATATTTTAAAAACTATCCTCAGTGGCCAGGCACAGTGGCTCACGCCAGTAATCCCAGCACTTTGGGAGGCTGGAGAGGGTGGATCACCTGCGGTTAAGAGTTCGAGACCAGCCTGACCAACATGGAGAAACCCCCGTCTCTACTAAAAATACAAAAAAATTAGCCAGGCATGGTGGCACGCGCCTATAATCCCAGCTACTTGGGAGGCTGAGGCAGGAGAATTGCTTGAACCCAGGAGACGGAGGTTGTGGTGAGCCGAGATCACACCATTGCACTCCAGCCTGGGCAGCAAGAGAAAAACTCCATCTCAAAAACAAAAAAACAAAACAAACAAAAAAACTATAACCTCAGTAATTTATAAATATGACATGAAGGTTTCAGTACCTTTTTCTCCTCTCTTGGAATCACTGAGTCTGCAGCCACCCCGGCTTCCAACTGATGACTGGATGAAGTCTAGCTTTTCCCCCAAAGCAGTTATCCTGACACTTTATAAATCACAGAAAGAGAGTCTAGAGTCATAGCCTCAGGAGCACAGATAAGACTTGAAGTTTGTTCATTTCCTTCCTCCAATGGCTCTTTTTGCTATAGTTTCAGTTCAGTGACTTAAGAATATCCAAGTTAAAAAAAGAAAAGAAAAAAAAAGACCTCCCTGCAGTTCAGGTATATGCAGTAAAAAAAAGCCAGAGCACAGAAGTCAGTAGCTACATCTGCTAGGCATATATTGGAGGGATTAGCAATGCTAACTATGACCAGAGACAGACCTGGGTGAGAGGTGACCACGTGCTGGCAGCCCTCGCTCGCTCTCGGCACCTCCTTGGCCTCGGTACCCACTCTGGCCGAGCCCTTCAGCCCGCGGCTGCACTGTGGGAGCCCCTCTCTGGGCTGGCTGAAGCCAGAGCCGGCTCCCTCTGCTTGCAGGGAGGTGTGGAGGGAGAGGTGCGGGCGGGAACCAGGGCTTCGTGTGGAGCTCGTGGGCCAGCATGAGTTCTGGGTGGGCGTGGGCTCCATGGGCCCTGCACTCGGAGGAGCCGGTCAACACTGCCAGCCCGGGCAGTGAGGGGCTTAGCACCCGGGCCAGCAACTGCAGAGGGTGTGCTGGGTCCCCCAGCAGCGCCAGCCCGCAGTCGAATTCTCGCCAGGCCTCAACTGCCTCCCTGCGGGGCAGGGCTCAGGACCTGCAATCCACCATGCCCACGCCTCCCTCCTTCCATGGGCTCCTGCGCTGCCCAATCCTCCCTGACAAGCGCTGCCCCTTGCTCCATGGGGCCCAGTCCTCTCGACCGCCCAAGGGCTGAGGAGTGTGAGCGCACAGCGTGGGACTGGTGGGCAGCTCTGCCTGTGGCCCCAGTGCGGGATCCACTAGGTGAAGCCAGCTGGGCTCCTGAGTCTAGTGGGGGCTTGAAGAACCTTTATGTCTAGCTAAGGGATTGTAATTACACCAATCAGCACTCTGTGTCTAGCTCAAGGTTTGTAAACACACCAATCAGCACGCTGTGTCTAGCTCAAGGTTTGTAAATGCACTAATCAGCACTCTGTATCTAGCTAATCTGGTGGGGATGGAGAACCTTTATGTCTAGCTAAAGGATTGTAAATACACCAATCGGCACTCTGTGTCTAGCTCAAGGTTTGTAAACACACCAATCAGTGCTCTGTGTCTAGCTAATCTAGTGGGGACTTGGATAACTTTTGTGTCTAGCTCAGGGATTGTAAACGCACCAATGAGCACCTGTCAAAACAGACCAATCAGCTCTCTGTAAAACAGACCAATCAGCTCTCTGTATAATGGAACAGTCAGCAGGATGTGGGTGGGGCCAGATAAGGGAATAAAAGCAGACTGCCTGAGCAAGCAGTGGCAACCCACTGGGGTCCCATTCCACACTGTGGTAGTTTTGTTCTTTGGCTTTTTGCAATAAATCTTGCTGCTGCTCATTCTTTGGGTCCGCACTGCCTTTATGAGCCATAACACTCACGGCGAAGGTCTGCAGCTTCACTCCTGAGCCCAGCCAGCCCGTGAACCAATCAGAAGGAAGAAACTCCAAACATCAGAAGCAACAAACTCCGGACACGCCGCCTTTAAGAACTATAACACTCATCGCGAGTTTCCGCGGCTTCATTCTTGAAGTCAGTGAGACCAAGAACCCACCAATTCCGGACACCTGGGGACCTGGGTTTAAATCACAGCTTTTTTTCTTTCTTTGTTCTTCTTCTTCTTCTTTTTTTTCTTTTTTTTTGAGTCACAGTCTTACTGTGTCACCCAGGCTCGAGTGCAGTGGCATGATCTTGGCTCACTGCAACCTCTGCCTCCCAGTTTCAAGCAATTCTTGAGCCTCAGCCTCTGGAGTAACTGGGATTACAGGTGCCTGCCACCACACCCAGCTAATTTTTGTATTTTTAGTAGCGACAGAGTTTCACCATGTTGGCCAGGTTAGTCTTGAACTCCTGACTTCAAGTGATCTGCCCACCTCGGCCTCCCAAAGTGCTGGGATTACAGGCATGAGCCACCGCACCTGGCCTCAGCTCTTTTTCTTACCAGCAGTGCCCTGTGCCCTCATTTATAAAATGGAGATGGTATCTCCCCCATAAAGAATTATTTTCAGGATTAAATGAAATATCCAATGTTAACTGCTTGGCACAGTATCTTACAGAATATGTATTCCATTAGAGTTGTTATTATTGGTGTTGTGCTTGCTTTGAGCCACTCTATATAAGTGATGCTAAAAATAAGGTGAGAGGTGGGCATGTGGCTCATGACTGTAATCCCAGCACTTTGGGAGGCGAAGGCAGGAGAACCACTTGATGCCAGGAGTTTGAGACCAGACTGGGCAACATAGAGAGACTCCATCTTAAAAAATAATAATAATAAATTAGTCAGATGTGGTGGCGCTTGCCTGTAGTTCCAGCTACTCAGGAGGCTGAGTTGGGGGGATCACTTGAGCCCAGGAGTTTGAAGCTGCAGTAAGCTATGATCATACCACTGCACTCCAGCCTGGATAACAGAACAAGACACTGTCTCTAAAATAAGTAAATAAGGAAATAAGTAAGTAAATAAATAAATACATTACTAGGATAAATCAGGAAAAAATTCATTATTAGCAAAATATTTGTATTATATAATTTTTCAAATAATGAAGTTTCATACTTTCAATAACATACAGTAACAGAACTACATGCATATGTTACACCAAAGCTACTTGAATGAATAGATAAGAACGCTTCAGAATTACCGTAGCAAGATTAAAGGGGTAAGGGGTGTTAGACCTTGATTTCTTTTCTTTTTTTTTTTTTTGAGATGGAATCTCATTCTGTTGCCCAGGCTGGAGTACAGTGGCGTAATCTCGGCTCACTGCAACCTCTGCCACCTGGGTTCAAGCGATTCTCCTGCCTTAGCCTCCCGAGTAACTGGGATTACAGGTGACTGCCACCATGCCCAGCTAATTTTTGTATTTTTAGTAGAGACGGGGTTTCACCACCTTGGACTGGCTTGTCTTGAACTCCTGACCCTGTGATCCACCTGCTTCAGCTTCCCAAAGTGCTGGGATTACAGGTGTGAGCCACCACACCCAGCCAATTTACTTCTTTCATTATTTTTATTTTTATCTTAAAATGGGATCTTGCTCTATTGCCCAGACTGGAGTGCAGTGGCACGATTGTAGCTCACTGCAGCCTTGAACTCCTGGGCTCAAGTGATTCTCCCACTTCAGCCTCCCAAGTAGCTAGGACTACAGGCATGCACCACCACTCTCAGCTAATTTAAAATTTTTGTTTTGTAGAGACGTTGTCTCCCTCTGTTGTCCAGGCTGATCTTGGATTCCAGTCCTTAGGCGATACTCCTGTCTTGGCCTCCCAAAGGATTGGGATTACAAGTATGAGAGCTACCATGCCTGGCAGTTTTGTTAATTTCAAAAGATGAATCAAATTGTATGAGGCCTCATGCTTTCAGTAGTGGTAAGCATAGTCATGCCCACTTCGAGAATAAAATGTGTACAGTCTGGCCAACATGGTGAAACTCCATCTATACTAAAAATACAAAAATTAGCTCGGCCTGGTGTGCCTGTAATCCCAGCTACTCAGGAGGGCGAGGCAGGAGAATCACTTGAACCCAGGAGGCAGAGGTTGTGGTGAGCTGAGATCATAACACTGCACTCCAGCCTGGGTGACAGAGCCAAAAAAAAAAAGAATAGAAAGTGCAGTTAAAGGCCGGGCGCAGTGGCTCACGCTTGTAATCCCAGCACTTTGGGAGGCCAAGGCGGGCGGATCACGAGGTCAGGAGATCGAGGCCATCCTGGCTAACACAGTGAAACCCCGTCTCTACTAAAAAAAAAATTAGCCGACTGGTGGCGGGGACCTGTAGTCCAATACTGAGGCTGAGGCAGGAGAATGGGGAACCAGAGGAGTGGACTTTGCACTGCAGCCTGGGGCACAAGAGTGAGGCTTTGTCTCAAAAAAAAAAAAAATTAGCTGGGCTTGGTGGTGGGTGCCTGTAATCCTAGCTACTTGGGAGGCTGAGGCAGGAGAATTGCTTGAACCCAGGAGGTAGAGGCTGCAATGAGCCTCGCAATGAGATCGCACCACTGCACTCCAGCCTGGGCAACGAGAGCAAAACTCTATCTCAAAAAAAAAAATAAAAAAAGAGCTCAGCTAATGACAAGTTGAATGTCTAAGTCCACTTGTGTGGTTGTAAGAGTTGAGAAGATGCCTTACCTATAATAAATATATATTGAACAAGTTAATACTATCTCCAGTGAACAATGTGAAAATAGCAATTATTCTTTATGTAGAAAATATATGAATCATTACTGTAGAGATTCTATGCTTATAAAGAAAAAGGACTTACTAAAGCTTTCTCAAGGTCAAAGAAGACAGAGATATGAACTCCAAGTCTTCATAAGGAATCAGGACCAGGAACTGGAAACCTGTTGGGAACCAAGGAAGATCCAGTCTCTCTCCCCTTCCCAGCTCTTGCTCTGTTTTGCTCTGCAGGACAGCTTTCTCCCTGCATACCACCCCTCAGTCTCAATCCCTGATCATCGGCACAGCTTTCCTTTCATGGCTGCTTAATGCCAAATGACCCCTTGGGGCCAGCATCAGATGCGAACTGACTCAGTCTCTCTGAGCCCCAGTTCTATATTCTTAGGAAAGAGATTCTGATTCACTCAGTGTGAGCCAAGTGTCCACAAATGGTCCAAATTACTGTGAGCAAGAGACCATGGGAGTGGAAAGTTCTTGGCTAAGGCATTGTAGGGGTGAGAGGAAATGACTTCCTAGAATTCAACGTAGACAATGACATAGCCACTAAAATGGGTCATTCCTTCCTTCCACCAGCACTGACTATCATGAGTCAGGCTGTGCTGGGGACTCAAGGATGAATAATTCCCAGTCCCTAGCCTTGAGGAGGTCAGACTTCAGAAAACAAGACAGGACAACGAAAGAAACGCTTTAACGACGACAAAATACAAGAAGTATTAATTCATTCAGGACTCTAGGGGAGTTGATGACTAATTTGATAGAGGGTGTAACAGCAGAAAGATCTGGAACAATGCATTAAACACTCACAAAGCACACGCATTAGGCTAAACATGAGTTAACTTACATGAATTTTAGAATTTCTCTTCATTGAAGGACACTATGAACAAAGTGAACACAAATGACAGGTCCAAGAAAAGACTTTCTCAATCATGAAAACTGACAGGGATTTAATGCAAATCAGTAAGAAAATGATGGTTGCTCCACTGGGAGATGCGCATGCATTATACACAAGTAATGCTCATACCAGAGGAGAGAACCGAAAGCGTCAGGTGTCTGAGGAGATGATAACACTCATCCACGATCACTTTACACCAACAAGACCAGCAAAACCAGTAAGCTGCAGGTGCCCAGTGTGGGCAGAGCTTGAGCTCTGGGCTGGGAGAGCTGACCCATGCATCCGTCCTAGAAGGGCTTCTCAAGGAAGATGAGAATAGAGTGAGGAACCAGCTCGGAAGGGTGTTCTGACTCCCAAGCTTGTTTTTTTTTTTGATTCTAAAGACAATGGAGAATCAAGAGAAGATTCTAAGCAGAACCGCGACACAGCCAGAACAAAACTGACACAATGTGGAGTTAAAAACAGACTGGAGACAGGGGTGGCTGCTTAGGAAATGAATTGAGGGATGTGTCTATATAAAATAACATACAATGATTAAAGAAGAATGCAAAATAGTGTGCAGAGACTAGCGATTATTGTTAAGATTGGCAGAGTATGTTTACAAAGATCAGAAGTGAATCTGTAATTGAGCATATCATGTTTAACATTCAAAGGGTTCTTTTTTCCCAGGCAGCAGCCTGTTTATGTTTTTTTTTTTTTTTAATTCTACAAAATACTGTTTAGAATCCTAGGACCTAAACATTAAGAGTGTTACTTAAACAAACAAGAAGTACACAGAGATTAAGTCTAGAGTCATTATTCTTTGATCCTGTCTGACAGCTGAAGGCTCAGCAGACTTTGGTGGTTTCTGACAGTTATTTTTTATATGACAGTTATGAAAATTTAAGCCAGGTACAGTGGCTTATGCCTGTAATACTAGTGCTTTGGAAGGCCGAGGTGGGAGGATTGCCTGAGGCTAGGAGTTCGAGACCAGCCTGGGCAGCATAGTGGGAACCTGTCTGTACAAAAATTTTTTAAAATTAGCTGAGAGTGGTGGCATGTGCCTGCAGTCCTAGCTACTCAGAAAGCTGGAGTGGAAGGACTGCTTGAGCTCAGGAGTTTGAGGCTGCAGTGAGCTATGATCTCACCATTGCATTCCAGCCTGAGCAACATAGTGAGACCCTATCTCTACAAAAAATTAAAAAATTAGCTGGGCATGGTGGCATATGTGTGGTCCTAGCTCCTTGGGAGGCTGGGGCCAGAGGATCACTTGAGCCCTGGAGTTTGAGGCTGCAGTGAGCCATAATCATACCACTGCATTCTATCCTAAGTGTCATAGCAAGACTTTGTCTCAAAAAAAAAAAAAAGTAAAGAAAAGAAAAGAAAATGTAAAGCCTAGTTATACATAAATCACTTTTTACAGAATGTAACTGCTCTGAGTTTATGAGATTATGGGTAATTTTTCAAAATGTCTTTTGAAAAAGTTCCTATGGTGTCTACAATGAGGTTATACCTCCACCCTTAATCTGTACCCAGGTTCTCTGTGACACGAATTGGTTATCCAGCTGGCAGCTAATGTTACTGGTGCCCAATCATGGGGTGGGCAGAGCAGCCGGCTCCCTGAGGAGGGCAGGAAAGCAAGGCCCCAGCTACGGGCAGATTGTCTGCAATGATGGCACCTATGCAGTTCTTGTGATTTTAAAGGCATGAAGCTCACCAGTCCAATGAAGTAGACAGTCAATAAATGCTTGTTAGCTTCTGCTTTGTATGTGCAGAGATTTAATTACCTCTACTCTTAAAAAATGGTTCATTTTGGCTTCTGTAACCTGAATATTAATTAGCATGCCATTCTCTTTCCTGTAAATCTCCCCATCTCAGAGCAATGCCAGCACTGAGAAAACACAAAATCCTTTTTCTTATTTGCTTCCAGTTTTCTAATTTCACTTTCTCCCTCTGCCTCGCTCCCTGTTTTGTCTCAGCCTGTCTCTCGTCTTTCCTTTTGTACCCTGTGTCCTAGGCTGAATGGCTATGTTCTCACTCATCCATGAGCAGGCTGCATGGAGACCTAAACATAATCCAGACAAACAAAGCCTCAGAGTAGAATATCAAATCCAGCTCATTTGACAATCAAGTATTCGAGCGAACATCGAAGAAGCACATACACATTATGTTACTTGGTAGGATGTTAAAAAAAAATGAGATACTTTTTTTTTCTTTTGAGACAGAGTTTTGCTCTTGTCGTCCAGGCTGGAGCCCAGTGGCACGGTCTCAACTCACTGCAACCTCTGTCTCCCGGGTTCAAGCAATTCTCTTGCCTAAGCCTCCAGCATAGTTGGGATTACAGGTGCTGGTCACCATGCCTGGCTAATTTTTGTTTTTTTTGTTTTTTTTTTTTTGAGACGGAGTCTCGCTCTGTCGCCCAGGCTGGAGTGCAGTGGCGTGATTTTGGCTCACTGCAATCTCCGCCTCCCGGGTTCAAGAGATTCTCCTGCCTCAGCCTTCCGAGTAACTGGGACTACAGGCGCGTGCCACCATGCCCGGCTAATTTTTTGTGTTTTTAGTAGAGACGAGGTTTCATCATGTTAGCCAGGATAGTTTTGATCTCCTGACCTCCTGATCTGCCTGCCTCGGCCTCCCAAAGTGCTGGGATTACAGGCGTGAGCCACCTTGCCTGGACTAATTTTTGTATTTTTAATAGAGATGAGATGGGGTTTCACCATGTTGGCCAGGCTGGTCTCGAACTCCTGACCTCAGGTGATCTGCCTGCTTCAGCCTCCCAAAATGCTGGGATTACAGGTATGAGCTATCATGCCAGGCAAAAAAATTAGATACTTAGTATGTAGGCTTTTTTTTTTTTTTTTTGAGACGGAGTTTTGCTCTGTTGCCCAGGCTGGAGTGCAGTGGCGTGATCTCGGTTCACTGCAACCTCCACCTCTCAGGTTCACACAATTCTCCTGCTTCAGCTTCCCAAGTAGCTGGGACTACAGGTGCATGCTCCCACGTCTGGCTAATTTTTTCTATTTTAGTAGAGATGGGGTTTCACTGTGTTGCCCAGGCTGTTCGCAAACTTCTGAGCTCAGGCAATCCGCCCACCTCAACCTCTCAAAGTGCTGGGATTACAGGCGTGAGCCACCGCGCCCAGCCAGGGTAGCTTTTGATTTGGTAATCAGTGGTGCCAGGGATCATGATATGTGCCAGATTGTGTCAAGCCTAATTTTCTCTTTTTTCTTTTTCTTTCTTTTTTTTTTTTTTATTTGTAAGAGACAGGGTCCTTGGCCAGGCACGGTGGCTCATGCCTGTAATCCCAGCACTTTGGGAGGCCGAGACGGGCAGATCACGAGGTCAGGATTTCAAGACCAGCCTGGCCAACATAGTGGAACCCTGTCTCTACTAAAGATACAAAAAATTAGCCGGGCATGGTAGTGCATGCCTGTAATCCCAGCTACTCGGGAGGCTGAGGCAGGAGAATCGCTTGAACACAGAGGCAGAGGTTGCAATGAGCCGAGACTGGACCATTGCACTCCAGCCTGGGCGACAGAGTGAGACTCCGTCTCAAAAAAAGAAAAAAAAGAAAAAAAAAAGAGACAGAGTCCAGGCTGGAGTGCAGTGGTGCCATCTCGGCTCACTGCAACCTCCACCTCCCGAGTTCAAGTGATTCTCATGCTTCAGCCTCCTGAGTAGCTGGAATTACAGGTGTGTGCCACTATGCTCAGCTAATTTTTGTGTTTTTAGAAGAGACAGGGTTTCATCATGTTGGCCAGGCTGGTCTCCTACTCCTGACCTCAGGTGATCTGCCCACCTCAGCATCCCAAAGTGGTGGGATTAGAGGCATAAGCCACCATGCCCAGCCTCAGGCCTAATTTTCTTATTAGTTTTAATTTAAGCACCTTTAAAGATTTGCTTCATAATTTTCAGCCGTTATATATAGTTTAAAATATTTAAGTAGGCCTGGCGTGGTGGCTCATGAGGTCTGTAATCCCAGCACTTTGGGAGGCCAAGGTGGGTGGATCATGAGGTCAAGAGATTGAGACCATCCTGGCCAACATAGTGAACCCCCATCCCTACTAAAAACACAAAAATTAGCTGGGAGTGGTGGAGTGCACCTGTAGTCCCGGTTACTCGGGAGGCTGAGGCAGGAGAATCGCTTGAACCTGGGAGGTGGAGGTTGCAGTGAGCTGAGATTGTGCCACTGCACTCTAGCCTGGCAACAGAGCGAGACTCTGTCTCAAAAAAGAGAAAGAAAAAATTTAAGTAATAAATGAACAATAAATAATGAACATAGCTGCATTCTACTTAATGTAATAGGTGAGTTCCAGAAAAGAAGTATATGAATAAAATTATGTATAGAAAGACTAGAACTTCAAGTGACTAAGTTCTGTGAAGGAATTCTGCTTTTAATTATTTAATAATTAGAGAATGATCTTGTAAAACAAGGTGGCAGCTTGATAAAGTGGGGTAATAATGGGATTTGGAGAAGTAAGAGCCAAGCTTCAGCCCTGACTTTGCAAAGTTGAGCTGGATTATATCCAAACACTCTTAGCCACAGTTTTCATCTGTAAAACCAGAATTATTTCACAACGTTATTGCACTTTGCAAATGATAAAGTACTATACAAGCATGAGCTGTTGCCATAATTATCTGCAGAGACTTTTTTTTTTTTGAGATAGAGTTTCACTCTTGTCACCCAGGCTGGAGTGCAATGGTGCGATCTCAGCTCCTGGGAGAAAAGAACCAAATACATCTAACGTGGCTTGGGAATAGCCAGTAATTCTGCCTGTTTTGCAAATGAGAAGAAAGACATTCTCAGCTTCCACGAATTTCCTCAACTCTAGTCATTCTAGACATCAAAATGGCCTGTGATTCAAAATATCCTTTCTTTTCTTCCTGAGAAACCACAGTGAAATTATTTCTTGATTACTAAAGGAAATGGAAGATTTTCCGTTTCAGATGGCAGACTGAGTACATAAATTTAGAAACTCTATTACAATGCTAATCACTAATATTTTAAAAACTCCAACAATAAAGAGAATATAAAAGGGTATCATCAACAAACAAGATAATTCAACAAATTTCTGTAAACACAAAGTGCACAGAAGTGGCAGTGAGAGATGAGATTGGTGGAAAGCCTAAGTTACTGATGGCCAGGGCTGCGACTGCAGGGCTGGGGCTGAGCACGACCCAGAGAGCAGAGCCTAGAAAGCCTTTGGACTCCTAGGCAGGTACAAAGTGGGTCTGAACACAGGGGGATTTATCATAGGTTTCTTCATTTCTTCGTTTATTTAGAGACGGTCTTGCTCTGTCACCCAGGTTGGAATGCAGTGGTGCCATCATAGCTCACTGTAGCTTCAGCCTCCCAGGCTCAAGTAATCCTTCCACCTCAGCCTCTCAAGTAGCTAGGACCAGAGGTGTGCACCACCACACCCAGCCAATTTTTAAACTTTTTGTAGAGATGGGGGCTCCCTCCCTATGTTGGCCAGGCTGGTCTTAAATTCCTGGGCTCAAGTGATCCTCCCTCTTTATCCTCCTAAAATGTTGGCTTACAGGCAAGAGCCACCATGCCCCAGCCCGAAGATTTATAACTTATATTAAAACCAATCCTACCCCTAGAGTCCCCAGCTTCCCTAAACAAAATGTCTTGTAGCCAGGTGTTTAAACCCCAAGCAAAGAAAAGGCATCTTTTCTTTCTTTTCTCTTCTTTTCTGTTCTTTCTTTCTTTCTCTTTCTTTCTTTCTTTCTTTCTTTCTTTCTTTCTTTCTTTCTTTCTTTCTTTCTCTCTTTCTTTCTTTCTTTCTTTCTTTCTTTCTCTTTCTTTCTTTCTTTCTTTCTTTCTTTCTTTCTTTCTTTCTTTCTTTCTTTCTTTCTTTCTTTCTTTCTTTCTTTCTTTCCTCCCTCCCTTCCTTCCCTTTCTTCCTTCCTTCCACAGTTTGTCTGTCCAGGCGAGTGCAATGGTGCCCTTTGGCTCACTGCAACCTCTGCCTCCAGTTCCAATGATTCTTCTGCCTCAGCCTCCTGCATGCCACCATGCCTGGCTAATTTTTGTAGTTTTAGTAGAGATGGGGTTTCAGCATGTTGGCCAGGCTGGTTTCTAATTCCTGACCTCAGGTGATCCACCCCCTGAGCCTCTGAAACTGCTGGGATTACAGGCATGAGCCACTGCGCCCTGCCTTGGCTTAGAATTTTTTTTTTTTTGCATTCCCACCAGCAATGAATGAGTTCCTGTTACTACACATTCTCACCAGCATGTGATGTTGTCAGTATTCTGAACTAATGCCATTCTAATGGGTGTGTAGTGGTACTTCATTATTTTAATTTGCATTTCCACGATGACCTATGATGCGGAGCATCTTTGCATTTGCTTATTTGCTTTCTGTATATCTTCTTTGGTGGGAGATCTGTTGAAGTCCTTGGCCCATTTTTAAATTTGGCTGTTTGTTTCCTTATTGTGGTATTTGAAGAGTTTTTTTTTTTTTTT
>NW_026652297.1:47202693-47244161 GCF_009828535.3 Hylobates moloch
AAAAAAAAAAAAAAAATCCTGTAAATAATTGATAGAGCAATTAAACAAGAACTGTTGAGGAGATACAGCAGGAGCCAGCAGACTATTTCTACAAAGGGCAAGACAACAAATTTCTGTTTTAAATAGAAATTTATATTAAAGAGTTTGCAAACACTGAATTCCTATGTACAACCACAACTGCACTCATCCCTCATCCCAAAGGAGGGAACCCCATATCCCTTTCAGCTGTGGACATGGAATCCATGGTTTCCAGGGAAAGACATTCCTTTTCTTGGTCAGTCTTGATTTGTACCTCCTTTCCATCCTGCACTGTATCAACTAAATCAGCAATAAACCCACATCTTCACCATGCACATCAAAAAAGGAGGTTGTCTTGAAGCATGAACAAGTTACACTGTGCTGTAATTATCCAATATTGTGACTTTCTGATATTAAAGTTATGTTAGCTTGGTGAAATGAATGGGAGATTATTCATCTTTTTCTGTGTTCTGCATGATTTTAGGTAACATTAACATCTACTCAGAAGCTGGACCCAGCTATACAGTTACCTGCTGTATGTGCCTGCTTCATTGGCAGGTTCTTTTTTTTTCCCCAATGACAATTTCAAATCTTCCAAGTTTATTGTTCTGTTCAGTTTTGCTACTTATTTTTGCATTAATTTTGGTCATTGATATCTTTCTATAAAATCGTTTATTTTGTCCAGCTTTTCAAATAAATTTATTTGAAGGTGTTCTTTTATATTTAACTGTCTTCTGTATCTATATTTGTCTCCTTTCTAATGTTTAATGTTACATATTCATATTGTATGAATTATACTTGCCAGAGAAGTGTCTATTTTGTTTCAGAGAAACAGCTCCTGAATTTATTTAATACCATTTTTGCACTTAAAAATTTATTTTAGCTCTTATCTTTCTGAATTTCTTCCTTCTGCTTTCCTTAGACTTAATTTTTTTCTACTGTTTCTTTTCTAACTTCTTGAGAAAAATTCTTGATTTATTTATTTTCACTTTTTCTTAATAATAAAATCATTTCAGGTCATAAGTTTTCTTGAATAGTTTTTATCTTATTCCATAATTGGAGTGTTTTAAATGTTTATTGACTTTTTATTTACATTTTTATTTTTAATTTCTAATATTATTGTACTGTGATAACAGAATGTGGCCTAAATAATTTTTTTTAATTAACTAAAGTGCTTATTTCTGATGAATAGAGAATGGATCTTTGTAAATAGTTTCGTAGACTCCTGGGGGTATTTGGCCAGCTTAGACCCCCTTTCTTTGAGAATTGTACTCTCTGTGTTCAGGGTGGGTTTCTGTAGCATGCCACCCCACTTTCCACTCCCATATCACAGCTGCCTCCACCTCCCCAGTGGCTAACTGGATTGGGAAATGCCTGACCCAAGCTGAGCCAGTCAGGTTTTTTACTCCCAGGACTTGGGAGTTGAGGTTTAGTGACTTGATACAGATCTCTACTAGTTGAGAAGAAGCCACGTTCTACCTCGTGCAGAGAAGAGAGAGAGAGAGAGAGAGCAACAACACTGCTTCCTGGCAGCTTCCCAGCTTCCTGCTTTATTCTCTTCTTGAGGTCTCATTATACTTCCAAAATTTGAGTTCCAACATTGAGCTCTTGTATTCCACAGTAAACTTTCTTTATTGGCGTAAGGTAGTTTGAGTAGATTTCTATTACCTGTGTAAGCAAGATATGAAGGTTCAGTCTATTTGGATGTTAAACCGAACTCTCTCTTTGTTTCATTAGAAGCAATTTGCCCCACTCTGTGGGGCAGAAAAAGCTCCACTGCAATAAAGCCAACAGTGACTCTCCCTTCCAGGAAGTGGAGATTAGAGAATGGTGGTATCTAAATACTGAGCCCTCTTTGTCCATGAGAAAGAGGAAAACTGCTCCATTTTTCTTGACAATCAGGGCTTTTCCTAATTTAGAATCAAGGGCTATTAGAAAAGAGGATAATAAGGCTTTCTGGTGTGGAAAGAGACTTGGGCTCAAAGTTAGAGGAGGCTGGGAAAGAAGTTGGAACTGGTGAGATTCTCAAATGGGGTTGTTTTCCAGGAAGCACCAGGCTAGCGGGAAAAGAGGGACCTCCACCGGTGGCAGGTTTGCTGCATCAGAGACTGACCTCACTGGCAACAACTCAGGTTTTTGGGGGTTTTTTTCGTTTGTTTGTTTTTGGTTTAGTTTGTTTGTTTTTTGAGATGGAGTCTTGCTCTGTCGCCCAGGGTGGAGTGCAGTGGCACGATCTCGGCTTACTGCAACCTCCGCGCCCCCCATCTCTCGAGTAGCTGGGACTCCAGGCGCACGCTACCACACCCAGCTAATTTTTGTACTTTTTTAGTAGAGATGGGGGTTTCACCATGTTGGTCAGGCTGGTCTCAAACTCCTGACCTTAGGTGATTCGCCCACCTCAGCCTCCCAACATGCTGGGATTACAGGCGTGAGCCACTACACCCGGCCGACAACTCATGTTTTTAGTCACGGAGTTGCACAAAGCTTTATTCTTTTATTTATTTTTGCTTCTATTTTTACTCCCCTTTGCCTAACCCCCAAACTGTCCTAATGTATTTGAAGTTAAATATCTTTTTATTTGTTCTTATTAAACCATTTACTATTGTTTTATATACATGCATTTTTAAGTTGAGAAATATAATTCACATACTATATAATTTACCATTTTAACATGTACAACTCGGTGGTTTTTAGTATATTCATTATATTGTGCAACCATCACTGCTATCATGCATGTACTATTTATTTTACTTTGTTTTGTTTTATTTTCAGTAGAGTCCTGGTTTCACCATATTGGTCAGGCTGGTCTCGAACTCCTGACCTCAGGTGATCCACCCGCCTCAGCCTCCCAAAATGCTGGGATTACAGGCGTGAGCCACCATGCCTGGCCTATTTATTTGTTTTTGAGACACCTAGAGGGTCTTGCCTATCACCCAGGCTGGAGTGTAGTGTTGCGATCACAGTTCACTGCAGCCTCGACCTCCCAGGCCCGAGTGATTCTCATACCTCAGCTTCCCAAGTAGCTGGGACTACAGGTGTGCACAACCATGCCTGGCTAATTTTTTAATTATTATTTTTGGTAGAGACAGGGTCTCATTATGTTGCCCAGGCTGACCTTATCTCCTGGAATCAAGTGATCCTCCTGCCTCAGCCTCCTAAAATGCTTGGGATTACAGGCATGAGCCACCGTGCCAGCCCGTACACATATTACTGATTTACATACAGGTATTGTGCTGTATTGTCTTTCTGTTTCCTGTGATTTTCATCAATCACTGTGTTTTTAAAGTCAATGTATGTTGCTGCATGTGCATGTGGCTCCTTGCTTCTCACTGCTGTGGAATATTCCATAGTGTACATCCGCCACAATTTTTCTTACCCATTATCTCTGCGATGGACACCTAGGCTATCTTCACATTCCCACAGTAACAACCAACGCTGCAATGAACATCCTCTTTCATGTCCGCTGTGGGACAACTATATGGATAAGGTTTAACCTTAGTGTTGGAGCCTGGCAATTGTGATGGAGGGTTCATGGTGGGAACCTGAAAGATGAGGTAATTGCTCTTTTAGAGAGGAATTACTAGGCACAGGCTAATCCCTGACTTGACCAAGTTCCACCAGATAGCTTTCTAGACTAGCTGCCCCAGTCCACAATCCTGCTGCAGTACTTACTGGCTTTTCCGGACACTCTCAGGATTATCAGCTTTCTTTTTCTTTTTTCTTTTTGAGACTGAGTTTCGCTCTTGTTGCCCAGACTAAAGTGCAATGGTGCGATCTAGCCTCACTGCAACCTTTGCCTCCTGAGTTCAAGCAATTCTCCTCCCTCAGCCTCCCAAGTAGCTGGGATTACAGTCATGTGCCACCACACCAGCTAATTTTGCATTTTTAGTAGAGACAGGGTTTTGCCATGCTGATCAGGCTGGTCTCAAATTCCTGACCTCAAGCGATCCACCCGTCTTAGCCTCCCAACGTGCTGGGATTACAGGCATGAGCCACAGTGCCCGGCCATTATCGGCTTTCTTTCTTTTTTTTTTTTTTTTTTTTTGAGAATGAGTCTCGCTCTGTCACCCAGGCTGGAGTGCAGTGACGCGATCTCCGGTCACTGCAAGCTCTGCCCCCCGGGTTCATGCCATCCTCCTGCGTCAGCCTCCTGAGTAGCTGGGACTACAGGCGTCCACCACCACCCTCGTCTAATTTTTTTTTTTTTTTTTTTTTTTGCATTTTTAGTAGAGACGGGGTTTCACCGTGTTCGCTAGGATGGTCTCGATCTCCTGACCTCATCATCCACCTGCCTCGGCCTCTGAAAGTGCTGGGATTACAGGCATAAGCCACCACGCCCGGCCTATTATTGGCTTTCTATGTCATGCTCTAGCAGGTCTGAAGGGCTATATTCCTGTTTTAGTTTAATTTCCCTGCATATCTTCATGGGTTTATTCGCCTTTTTGGCTTCCTCTTCTTTCATTGCCTGTTGTTGTTGTTGTTGCACTTGTTTGGGTTTGCACCCTTCTCTTTCTCTGTTTCAGCTAAAGTTCCTGTCTTTCTTTTCTTTCCCTGTATGCTCTAGATATTAGTCCATGTTTGGTTTAAGAAGCTACAGCTATCTTCTCCCATCTGATCTCTTATTTTTCCCCACGGTCTCTCCTTCTCCATGCAGTTAGAGAATTCAAATTGTCTGCACCCAGAGCCTGTGCCAGGGAGCTGCCAAGCACTCAAACAGGCAGAAACCTCACTCTATCTGCCACAAGCACCCTTACCAGCCAACCACAAGGTGGAGGAGACCCCTGGCCTCTTCCACAGGTCCCTGCTGCCGTCTGGCTTCCCAGTGATAACTTCCAAGAATACTCCCTCATCCTCTTACCCCTCCCTCCAAAACTATAAACCTATGGGTGACATTGACACCTCATGAGGTCATAGGGGAGAACAATCCTCATGTGGAGTTGGTGGTGAGGGGAGTGCAGAAGAGTGGGGAGCTAAGCCCACTAGAGAAACTAGAGATGATGCAGAGAGCACAAACACTCCACTAAGCTTCAGGAGGAAGGTCTTCATGAAGGCAGAAATTGGTACAGAAAGGCTGGACGCAGTGGCTCATGCCTGTATTCCCAGCACTTTGGGAGGCCAAAATGGGTGGATCAGGAGTTCAAGACCAGCCTGGCCAACATGGTGAAACCCTATCTCTACTAAAAATACACAAATTAGCCAGGCATCGTGGCATGCACCTGTAATTCCAGCTACTCAGGAGGCTGAGGCAAGAGAATCCCACTTGAACCCGGGAGGCAAAGGCCGCAGTAAGCCGAGATTGCACCACTGCACTCCAGCATGAGTGACAGAGGGAGACTCTGTCTCAAAAAAAGAGAGAGAGAAAATAAAATAAAATTGGTACAGAGACTGGGTTTCTAGTAAAAAGCTCTCAGGAAACATGTGGAGTTGGGGGCCACTGTAGATTCCCCCATAGCAGGGAGGCAGCTGATGATCTATTCTGTCAGCAGACAAGGCCCTTGGGATGCTAGGGAGTTTTGCTGGATTACAGCCCCCTTAAACTGGAACTCTAACTCAGATATCAAAGCCTTTAGCAAAACGTATCATCAAAGTGACAGATTCCAGACCAAGGTGGCTTGGCTGGAAACAGAAAAAACAGAGCCAAATATTTGAAAATGCTGAGAACCAGTTTCATAATCACACCAAGCTGCAATAAATGAATTCTGTACTTTGCTCCTAACTGTATGGCTAAGGTTTAACCTTCAAGTTGAACTCTGGCAATTGCAATTGAGGGTCCGTGGTAGGAACCTAAACAATGAGCAAACCCAAACTTCTGGGGCAGCCAGGCCCTGGGTCTTCCTGGGGCACTTCCCTCACGTACCACTGCTGAACAAATGCGGGGAGGAAACCTTAGGAAACCTCTTTGGATGATAGGGTTGAAATACAGCAAAAGTAGATGTTTATGCAAAGGAAAGACCCCTTCTGCAAACTACCCCATCAATTCTTCCTGTCCATATACTGAGACTCCAGGGTTTTAGTGGGAAGCAGAGCCCAGCCTACTCATTCTGTCAAGAAACTAGACAAGGTGTGGTCCAGCTCCAACTGTGTTCAAGTCACTGAGAGCTGCCTGGCCCAGCATGACAAGATGATAACGTCTGTATTGGATTTTGGTGAATAAAATGACCAAAAATAGCATTGCCAGGCAGCCTCCTTAGGCTCCAAGGAGTTATGTCACTAGGAAAAAGAGGCTGTTAAGCGGGACCTGTAGTTGGACTTAAATATCTTGCCTCTGTTTATGGTGTACCTGTCTGAAAATGCAAACCAGATAGGAAGAAGCAGAGCAGAGAGATGGCGAGGCAGACTAATTAAGATGTCATGAATCCTCCAATTCAGCCATGACCAAAGCTACTTCTGTCCAATCGGTACTTTTGTTTCTTGCTTAAGTCAGTGTATTAGGCCATTCTTGCATTGCTATAAAGAAATATCTGAGGCTGGGTAATTTATAAAGAAAAGAGGTTTAATTGGCTCACAGTTCTGTAGGCTTTACAGTAAGCATGGTGCTGGCATCTGCTTCTGGTGAGGCCTCAGGGAGTTTTTACTCATGGCAGAAGGTGAAGTGGGAGCAGGTGCCTCACATGGTGAGGGCGGGAGCAAGAGAGAGAGGCGGGAGGTCCCAGCCTCTTTTTTTTTTTTTTTTTGAGTCTTGAGTCTCGCTGTGTCCCAGGCTGGAGTGCAGTGGTGTAATCTCGGTTCACTGCAACCTCTGCCTCCCGGGTTCAAACAATTCTCCTGCTTCAGCCTCCTAAGTAGCTGGGACTACAAGTGCACGCTGCCACACCCGGCTAATTTTTTGTATTTTAGTAGAGACAGGGTTTCACTGTGTTGCCCAGACTGGTCTCGAACTCCTGAGCTCAGGCAATCTGCCCGCCTCGGCCTCTCAAAGTGCTAGGCTTACAGGCGTGAGCCACCATACCAGGCCTGGTTCCAGGCTCTTTTAAACAATCAGCTTTCACATGAACTAACTGAGAACCAACTTACCACAAAGAGGATGGTGCAAAACCATTCATGAGGGATCTGCCCCCATGGTCCAGTCACCTCCCACCTCCAACTCTGAGGATTACATTTCAATATGCATGAGATTTACAGGAGACAAATATCCAAATCATATCAGTGTTGGATTTCTGTGTGTATTTCTTTCTTTTTGTGACAAGGTCTCTGTTGTCCAGACCGGAGTGCAGTGGCGCAATCATAGCTCACTGCAGCCTGGAACTTTTGGGCTCAAGGGATCCTCCTGCCTCAGCCTTCCAAGTAGCTAGAACTACAGGCATGTACTACCACACCCGGCTAACACTTTTTGCTTTTATTTTTGGTAGAGACAGGTCTCACTATGTTGCCCACGCTGGTCTTGTGCTCCTGTGCTCAAGTGATCCTCCCACAGTGGCCTCCCAAAGTGCTGGGATTAGAGGTGTGAGCCACAGTGCCTGGCTCCGCTTCTATATTTCTATTGCTGCCAACCCAAAAGTCCTGATTAATATAAGTAGTATAAACATTGGAAAGTAAAGTGGAACTTTAATTACATTTATTACTTGGAAAACTCCAGAGAATGAGCTGAACACTAATTCAAACAAATAGAAGAAAGGATGCATTTTTTTTTTCAACAAATGGTATTAGAACATCAGATCCCTACCTCATACCAAAATAACTTTCAGCCAAATAAAAGATTTAATTAAACAGTAAAACGAATAAATAAAAGCATGGACAATTTTTTTTCTGATTTGAGAGTAGGAGAGGCTTTCTTGGCATTCAGGCAAAAGCAGAAAACAAGCAAAGACAGACTTGAAAATAAAATTAACCCTTCTCAGTTTTAATAATAGTAAATAATAATGAAGCACAGGATAAAAAATCCATTGAGATTAAGATAATTAGGGAGGAATATCAGGTTTGGGGCTTCTAAGGGGTATCCTTTCGGGTGGAGAAAGTGATGGATTTGATTTTAGACATGCTGATCCTTGTGGGACCACTGTGTAAAAATGAATTAGAGACATACACATACACACGTATACAACCCAGAGGGATGACAAGGATTGAGACATACATGGTGGAGAACTCAGCATGCAGATGATAGTTATTAATAAATTTACTAGAGTGGATGGGATTACCTAAGAATGAGAAAAGAAGTGGTCTTCAGAACCCTGCTGAACACTGACATTTAAGGAACATAGAGGAAGAAAAATCCAGGAGAGGCCAGAAGCAGCAGCTTATGCCTATAATCCCAGCACTTTGGGAGGCTGAGGCAGGCGGATCACCTGAGGTCATGAGTTCAAGACCAGCCTGGCTATAATGGCAAAACCCCATCTCTACTAGAAGATGCCAAGCTCCTTTAGGACAGGAGAGGTTCCAAGTTGGATTTGTCTCCGGGACTAGATAATATCTAGCACTGTGCCATGTATATCAGGATATCCAATACACACCCTTTTGATCATTTCCTTTTTTCAAAAAACATACACTTATGTGTCCAGAATTGGTGGGTTCTTGGTCTCACTGACTTCAGGAATAAAGCCGTGGACCCTCGTGGTGAGTGTTACAGCTCTTAAAGATGATGTGCCAGCAGTTTGTTCCTTCTGATGTTCGGACATGTTCGGAGTTTCTTCCTTGGTGGGTTAGTGGTTTCTCTGGCTTCAGGAATGAAGCTGCAGACCTTTGTGGTGTTACAGCTCATAAAAGCAGTGCAGACCCAAACAATGAGCAGCAGCAAGATTTATTGCAAAGAGCAAAAGAACAAAGCTTCCACACCACTGAAGGGGACCCAAGTGGGTTGCAGCTGCTGACTCAGGCAGCCTGCTTTTATTCCTTTATCTGGCCCCACCCACATCCTGCTGATTGGTCCATTTTACAGAGAGCTGATTGGTCCATTTTACAGAGAGCTGATTGGTCTGTTTTTACAGGATGCTGATTGGTGCATTTATAATCCCTGAGCTAGACACAGGGTGCTGATTGGTGCATTTATAATCCTCTAGCTAGACATAAAAGATCTCCACGTCCCCAGTAGATTAGCTAGACACAGAGCACTGATTGGTGCATTTACAAACCTTGAACTAGACACAGAGTGCTGATTGGTGCATTTACAATCCCTGAGCTAGACACAAAAGTTCTCCAAGTCCCCACTAGATTAGCTAGACACAGAGCACTGATTGGTGCATTTACAAACCTTGAGCTAGACACAGGATGCTGATTGGTGTGTTTACAATCCTTGAGCTAGACACAGAGTGCTGATTGGTGTATTTACAATCCTTTAGCTAGACATAAAGGTTCTTCAAGTCCCCACAAGATTAGCTAGATAGAGTGCTGATTGGTGCATATACACTCCTCCAGCTAGACATAAAAGTTCTCCAAGTCCCCACCAGACTCTGGAGCCCAGCTGGCTTCGCCTAGTGGATCCCATGCCAGGGCCGCGGGTGGAGCTGCCTGCCAGTCCCGTGCTGCGTGCCTGCACTCCTCAGCCTTTGGGCGGTCAATGGGACTGGCCACTGCAGAGCAGGGGGTAGGGCCCATCAGGGAGGCTCGGGCTGCACAGGAGCCCACCACAGGGTTGGGGGATTGGCTCAGGCATGGCAGGCTGCAGGTCCTGAGCCCTGCCCCACAGGGAGGTGGCTGAGGCCTGGCGAGAATTTGAGCATGGTGGGGGCAGGCCAGCAGTGCTGGGGGACCCGGCACCCCCTCCGCAGCTGCTGGCCCAGGTGCTAAGCCCCTCACTGCCCAGGCCAGCAGTGCCGGCTGCTCCAAGTGTGGGAACCGCCAAGCCTACTCCCACCTGGAACTTGTGCGCAGCCCTGGTTACCCCCCGGGCCTCTCCCTCCACACTTCCCCGCAAGCAGAGGGAGCCAGCTCCGGCCTCGGCCAACCCAGAGAGGGGCTCCCACAGTGCAGCAGCGAAGGGCTCCTCAAGCGTGGCCAGAGTGGGCGCTGAGGCCGAGAAGGCACCAAGAGCAAGCGAGGGCTACCAGCATGCTGTCACCTCTCATGAATTTAAAAATAGGTCAATTTATGATTCAAAATTTAGTAGGAGTGAAAGGATATCTTCTTGCAGCCCCTCTTCTTCAGCTATTTTCCTCCCTGGAATCTATGAATATTATGCTTTCTGTGTATCCTTGCAGAGATATTTTATGCATATGGAAGTAAATCAGAATACATTTTCTATTTTTTTTTTTTTTGAGATGGAGTCTTGCTCAGTCACCCAGGCTGGAGTGCAGTGGCACAATCTCTGCTCACTGCAAGCTCTGCCTCCCTGGTTCATGCCATTCTCCTGCCTCAGCCTCCATAGTAGCTGGGACTACAGGCGCCCACCACCATACTTGGCTAATTTTTTTTGTATTTTTAGTACAGACAGGGTTTCACCGTGTTAGCCAGGTTGGTCTCGATCTCCTGACCTCGTGATCCACCTGTCTCAGCCTCCCAAAGTGCTGGGATTACAGGCGTGAGCCACCACACTTGGCCACATTTTCTTCTTTTAAACCTACTGGTTTCAACTGCCTTTCTCAACTGACACAGTTTTTTGGAAACTGTGTTAGGTCAATAAAACATTTTCATTCTTGTGATGATTGTATAGTATTTGTTTTAATACTAATCTATATGTTTTTACAGATTACCATCATTTGTTTAATCAGAAAATTGGTGATAGTTTATTTGGGTTATTGCTTTAACTAGCAATACTGGAATAAAAAGCCTTGATTGCTTATCATTTCAGGGTGATGGTTTTGAGATGTGTCGAGTTGATTATGTTGAACAGGCCTCAGAATTCCCTTTCCTGTGGGCCTCCTGAGAGAGTGGACCAAAAGAGACACTTTTTTCACAGGAGATTGGAGGACAAATGTGAAGAAGCAGCCATATTATTTTTACCCCTGGAAGGTCAAAGCAGGATCCAAGTGCTTTTCTATTAAATAGTTAATGCTCCCATTAACTATTTAATAGTTATTGCTTAACTCACCTCACTGGACAGGAGCTGCAGCTTATCAGTACTCCCTCTAGGCTTATAATAAATTCTGCTATGATTTCTATATGCTTTTACAGCTTGCTTATATTTATTTATTTATTTTTTCCAGACAGAGTCTCACTCTGTCACCCAGGTTGGAGTACAGTGGTACGATCTCGGCTGACTGCAAGCTCCGCCTCCCAGGTTCACACCATTCTCCTGCCTCAGTCTCCTGAGTAGCTGGGATTACAGGCACCTGCCACCATGCCTGGCTAATTTTTTGTATTTTTAGTAGAGATGGGGTTTCACTGTGTTAGCCAGGATGGTCTCGATCTCCTGAACTCGTGATCCGCCCACCTCCTTCTCCCAAAGTGCTGGGATTACAGGGGTGAGCCACAATGCCCAGCCTACAGCTTGCTTTTTTCTGCTATGATTTCTGTATGCTTTCACAGCTTTTTTTTTTTCTTCTTCTTCTTCTGAGACAGAGTCTCGCTCTGTTGCCAGGCTGGAGTGCAGTGGGACAGTCTCAGCTCACTGTAACTTCCACCTCCTGGGTTCAAGCAATTCTCCTGCCTCAGCCTCCCGAGCAACTGGAATTACAGGCACACACCACCACACCCAGTTAATTTTGCATTTTTAGTAGAGACAGGGTTTCACCTGTTGGTCAGGCTGGTCTGGGACTCCTGACCCCAAGTGATCCACCTTCCTTGGCCTCCCAAAGTACAGCTTGCTTTTTTAAGTTTAAATATGTGGCCCCTTTGAAATGTATCCATGTGTTTGTTTACCCTGTAGTTCTAAGACCATTTATTGTAAATATTCTGTTCTTTCTCATTGATTTTAATGTACCTTCATTATGTTATCGATTTCTGTATGTATTCCAGTCTATTTATCAACTTTCTTTTTTTTTTTTTTCTTTGAGGCAGAGTTTCACTCTTGTTGCCCAAGCTAGAGTGCAGTGGCACAATCTCAGCTCACTGTATCCTCCGCCTCCCTAGTTCAAGCGATTCTCCTGCCCCAGCCTCCTAAGTACCCAGGATTACAGGCATGTACCACCACGCCCAGCTAATTTTTGTATTTTTAGTAGAGGCAGGGTTTCTCCATGTTGGTCAGGCTGGTCTGGAACGCCGACCTCATGTGATCCGCCCGCCTTGGCCCCCCAAAATGCTGGGATTACAGACGTGAGCCTATTTATCAACTTTCTAATCCTTTCTACTGATGTATGTGTAGCATTATTTTATTTCTTGAAGGTTTTAATATTTTAGAATATCTGGTTGGTTCAGTTCCAGTTCTCCTTAATTACTCTTTTTTTCATAATTTTATTGGCAAATCATACTGATTTTTATATACAAGGTTTAGACTGTACTTCTGTGATTTAAAAAATCCATTTAAAAATCTTATTGGAATTGTATTAAATTTATAGATCAACTTAGGGAGACTTGATATCTTTCACATATGGAGTCTTCCTAGCTAAGAACATAGTGGATCTTTCTAGGTGATTAGTTTTGTGTCCAAGAGTAAATTATAAAATGTTCTTTATGGCAACTGCACATTTATTGATAAATTTATTTTTAGTTATTTTTATCTTTTTTTGAGACAAGATATGTCTTTTCTTCCATTATATTTTCCAATTGGCTATGATTAATACATAATTTTTTTCCATTAGATTCTTAAGTGGAACACATCTGAACTAAACCATTGGCAGGCCAACGTCGTACTATTATTGTTGCTATTTTTTTCTTTGTAGGTTTCCCAGGCAGTCTTAAAAACACTAAATTCAGTACTGGAGCTCTTGCAAATTTCTCCCTTAGCCACTCAGTTCTAAAATTCCTTAGCAAGGTCACAGATGGTGTCCCTCTCTGCTGGTATTTTAGTCAAATCAAGGTTTTTGTTTATGCTTTTGTTCTGCAGGCCAAATAGTAGAGATACTTTTGGTGAAAATTGGAGTTTGATCTCATCAAGCCTCCAAACTGAGCACTCAGGATGCTGGGCAGCAGTGCTGTTATCTGTTCTGAGAACCCCACTGGAGCAGGGCATTGTGCAAGTCGATGGAAATTGCTAAGGCCATATTTTTGTACCCTCTTTTGAGGTGAGACAAGTTTGCAGTGCTCGGAGTATTAAAATCACTGCACTTTTATCACATTAATTAATTACAGGTGGTTAGAACAGCAACGGACTTTTGAGATCATGAATGTGGTCTAAAATTTTCATTTTGCAGAAGAAGGCCATGTTGAAGAGACATATCACCTATAGTTAAAAAACGAGGAATGAAAACCGAAGACTTCAGGTGCTAGGGCTGGTGCTCTCTCTTCTAACTTAAACTCTCCTTTCTCCTTTAATTTATAATGTCAACATTTCGAAGGAGCCATCTCCAAACATTCATTGTTTCCCATTGGAAGTACCAGAGAGAAAAACGCCTGCTCAACCACAAACAACCTCATTGGTAAGTCAGGGCAAGTGGCTGTGCTTGACTTCTGTTTGTCTATCTCTGACTGTTTTGCTAATCTAGCAGTTCTCAAAATGTAGTCCAGGGATCCCTGCAAGACTGCAAGACCCTTTTAGGAAATTTGCAAGGTCAAAGCTATTTTTTTTTTTTTTTGAGGCGGAGTTTCACTCTTGTTGCCCAGGCTGGAGTGCAGTGGTGCGATCTCGGCTCACCACAACCTCCACCTTCCGGTTTCAAGTGATTCTCCTGCCTCAGCCTCCCAGTAGCTGGGATTACAGGTGCTCACCACCAAGCCCGGCTAATTTTTGTATTTTTAGTGGAGACAAGGTTTCACCATGTTGGCCAGGCTGGTCTCAAACTCCTGACCTTGTGATCCTCCCTCTTCAGCCTCCGGAGGTAATAAGTGCTGGGATTACAGGCATGAGCCACTGCGCCCCACTGTCAAAACTATTTTATAGTAATATTAAAACATAATTTGCATTCTATACTCTCATTTCCTTAGGAATATTTTCTGGAATTTTCTGAGAAGATAGGTTTAGGATATAAAGATGAACATTTTCAGAGATGAACTAAGACTGTCTTCACTACTCCTGAGCTCTTGCTACTTCCAGTTACACAACCTCATTATTGTTCAATTAATTATTACTTTGAAATCCTGAAGTTTGCATTAGTCCTACATCTCCCCATTTCCTCCACCTTCATCCATGGTAACCAGCATTTCGGTCTCTGTCTCTGTGTATTTGAGCCCTTTTAAAAAAAATTCCACATAAAAGTGAGTTCATGCAATATTATTTCTGTGTCTGGCTTATTTCACTGTCCTCCAGGTTCATCCATATTGTGGCACATCACAGCATCTCCTTTTTTTTTTTTTTTTTTTTTGAGATGGAGTCTCACTCTTTCACCTAGGCTGGAGTGCAGTGGCATGATCTCGGCTCACTGCAGGCCTCCACCCCCTGGGGTTCACGCCATTCTCCTGCCTCAGCCTCCCACGTAGCTGGGACTACAGGCGCTCGCCACCTCGCCCAGCTAATTTTTTGTATTTTTAGTAGAGACAGGGTTTCACCGTGTTAGCCAGGATGGTCTCGATCTCCTGACCTCGTGATCCGCCTGCCTCAGCCCCCCAAAGTGCTGGGATTACAGGCGTGAGCCACCGCGCCCGGCAGCATCTCCTTTTTTTAAGGCTGAATAATATTCCATTGTTTATATATACCATATTTTACTTATTCATTCACCTGTCAATGGGCATTTAAGTTGTTTGCATATCTTGGGATTGTGAATAACTCTGCAATGAACATGGGAGTGCAGAGATCTTTACAAGGTGGTAATTTCACTTCCTTTTTGGTATATGCCAGAAGAGGGATTGCTGGGTCATATGTTAGTTCTATCTTTAATTGCTTTAGGAACCTCCATACTTTTGTCTATAATAGCTGTACCAATCTACCTTCCCACCAACAGTGTATTAAGGTTCCTTTTCTACACACCATTGCCAACATTTGTTATATCTTGGCTTTTTTTTTTTTATAATACCAATCCCTATGGGTGTGAGATGATCTCACAGTGGTTTTAATATGCATTTCCCTTGTGATTAGTGATGTTTAGCACCTTTTCATGTACCTGTTGGCCATTTGTATATCTTCTTTGGAGAAATATCTGTTCAGGTCCTTTGCTTATTTTTTAATCTAGTTATTTATCTGCTATTGAGCTGTAAAGATTCTTAATAAATTTTGGATATTAACTCCTTATCAGATATGTGGTTTGCAATAATTTTTTCCCAGTCTGTAGGTTGCCTTTTCATTTTGTTGATTGTTTCCTTGTCTATGCAGAAGCTGTTTAGTTTGATGTAGTCCCATTGATTTATTTTTGTTTTTGTAGCCTGGGCTTTTCGGTGACATCCAAAAAACCATTGCAGAGGCTAATGTCTGGGAGCTTCTCCCCTGTGTTCTCTTCTAGGAGTTTAATGGTTTCAGGTTTTACATTTAGGCCTTTTATTTATTTTGAGTTGATTTTTGTGTAAGGTTTAAGATAAGGATCCAATTTAATTCTATTCCATGTGGAAATCCAGTTTTCCTGGAAACGTTTCTTGAAGACTACCCATTCTGCATTGTGTCATCTTGGTGCCCTTGTCAAAAATTTGTTGACCATATATGTTTGGATTTAATTCTGGGCTCTATATTCTGTTCCATTGGTCTGTTTCTGTTTTTAATGCCTGTACCATACTATTTTGATGACTATAGCTTTCTGATGTAATTTAAATCAGAAGTGTGATGACTCCAACTTTGTTTTTCTTTCTCTATATTGCTTTGGCTATTTTTTGTGGTTCCGTGCAAATTTTAGGATTGTGTTTTCTCTTTCTGTGAAGAATGCTATTGGAATTTTTATAGGGATTGCATTACATCTGTTTATTACTTTGGGTCATATGGACATTTTAACAATATTAATTCTTCCCATCCATGAACATGGGATATCATTCAATTTATTTGTGTCTTCTTCAATTTCTTTAATTAATGTTTTATAATTTTCAGTATACAAATCTTTCACCTCCTTGGTTTATTCCTAGGGGTTTTTTTTTTTTTTTTGGATGCTACCATAAGTGGGGTTGTTTTCATGTTATTTTTTCAGCCCAAATTTACTAATAGCTTATAGTTGACTAGAAACCTTACTGATAACAAACAGTCAATTAAAACATATTTTGTATATTTATTATATACTATATTCTTGTTGTTGTTTTTGTTGTTGTTGTTGTTGTGAGATGGAGTCTCACTCTGATGCCAGGCTGGAGTGCTGTGGTGCAATCTTGGCTCACTGCAACCTTTGACTCCCTAGTTCAAGTGATTCTCCTGCCTCAGCCTCCTGAGTAGTTGGGATTACAGCTACTTAGTAAGTAGTAACCACTTAAAGTGTCAAGTCACATATAAGGGAATCTCCATTACTCTATAAACAGATTTCACAGCAGAAACTTTTCAGGCCAGGAGAGAATGGAATAACATATTTAGGGAAGTGGTGGGGTAGGGTGGGGGGGGTGGGGGGGGGTCCTGTCAGCTAAGAATACTATGTCCAGGAAGGCTGTCCTTCAGAAATGAAGGAGAAATAGTCTTTCCCCGACAACCAAACCCTGGAGAAATTAATCACCACTGGAACAGCCTTACAAGAAATGTTTAGAGAGTGCTTCAACCAGAAGTAAAAGACAGTAATTACTATAATGAAAACACATACAAGTATATAACTCACTGGTAAAGATAAAATTATAGTCAAATTCAGAATACCCCATTGCTGTAATTGTGGTGGATAAATCTCAAATCTCTAAAAAGGTTAAAAGTCAAAATGGTCGGACGGTGGAGCCAAGATGGCCGAATAGGAACAGCTCCGGTCTCCAGCTCCCAGCCCCAGTGACACAGAAGACGGGTGATTTCTGCATTTCTGCTTGAGGTACCGGTTTCATCTCACTAGGGAGTGCCTAACAGTGGGTGCAGGACAGTCGGTGAAGCGCACTGTGCGCGAGCCAAAGCAGGGCGAGGCATTGCCTCACTTGGGAAGTGGAAGGGGTCAGGGAGGTCCCTTTCCTAGTCAAAGAAAGGGGAAACAGACGGCACCTGGAATATCGGGTCAGTCCCATCCTAATACTGCGCTTTTCCAACGGGCCTGGAAAACAGCACACTAGCAGATTGTGTCCCGCACCTGGCTCGGAGGGTCCTATGCCCACGGAGTCTCACTGATTGCTAGCACAGCAGTCTGAGATCAAGCCGCAAGGCAGCAGCGAGGCTGGGGGAGGGGCGCCCTCCATTGCCCAGGCTTGCTTAGGTAAACAAAGCAGCCAGGAAGCTCGAACTGGGTGGAGCCCACCACAGCTCAAGGAGGCCTGCCTGCCTCTGTAGGCTCCACCTCTGGGGGCAGGGCACAGACAAACAAAAACTCAGCAAGAACCTCCACAGACTTAAATGTCCCTGTCTGACTGACAGCTTTGAAGAGAGTAGTGGTTCTCCCAGCACGCAGCTGGAGATCTGAGAACGGACAGACTGCCTCCTAAAGTGGGTCCCTCACCCCTGAGCAGCCTAACTGGGAGGCACCCCCCAGTAGGGACAGACTGACACCTCATTCAACCGGGTACTCCTCTGAGACAAAACTTTCAGAGGAACTATCAGACAGCTGAATTTGTGGTCTCACAAAAATCCGCTGTTCTGCAGCCACCGCTGCTGACACCCAGCCAAACAGGGTCTGGAGTGGACCTCCAGTAAACTCCAACAGACCTGCAGCTGAGGGTCCTGTCTGGTAGAAGGAAAACTAACAAACAGAAAGGACATCCACACCAAAAACCCATCTGTACATCACCATCATCAAAGACAAAAAGTAGATAAAACCACAAAGATGGGGAAAAAACAGAGCAGAAAAACTGGAAACTCTAAAAAACAGAGCACCTCTCCTCCTCCAAAGGAACGCAGTTCCTCACCAGCAACGGAACAAAGCTGGATGGAGGATGACTTTGATGAGTTGAGAGAAGAAGGCTTCAGACGATCAAACTACTCTGAGCTACGAGAGGAAATTCAAAACAATAGCAAAGAAGTTAAAAACTTTGAAAAAAAATTAGAAGAAATTAGAAGGATGGATAACTAGAATAACCAATGGAGAGAAGGGCTTAAAGGAGCTGATGGAGCTGAAAGCCAAGTTTCGAGAACTACGCGAAGATTGCAGAAGCCTCAGTAGCAGATGCGATCAACTGGAAGAAAGGGTATCGCTGATGGAAGATGAAATGAATGAAATGAAGAGAGAAGGGAAGTTTAGAGAAAAAAGAATAAAAAGAAATGAACAAAGCCTCCAAGAAATTTGGGACTATGTGAAAAGACCAAACCTACGTCTGATTGGTGTACCTGAAAATGATGGGGAGAATGGAACCAAGTTGGAAAACACTCTGCAAGATATTATCCAGGAGAACTTCCCCAATCTAGCAAGGCAGGCCAACATTCAGATTCAGGAAATACAGAGAACGCCACAGATACTCCTCAAGAAGAGCAACTCCAAGACACATAATTGTCAGATTCACCAAAGTTGAAATGAAGGAAAAAATGTTAAGGGCGGCCAGAGAGAAAGGTCGGGTTACCCACAAAGGGAAGCCCATCAGACTAACAGCTGATCTCTCAGCAGAAACTCTACAAGCCAGAAGAGAGTGGGGGCCGATATTCAACATTCTTAAAGAAAAGAATTTTCAACCCAGAATTTCATATCCAGCCAAGCTAAGCTTCATAAGTGAAGGAGAAATAAAATACTTTACAGACAAGCAAACGCTGAGTGATTTTGTCACCACCAGGCCTACCCTAAAAGAGCTCCTGAAGGAAGCATTAAACATGGAAAGGAACAACCGGTACCAGCCCCTGCAAAAACATGCCAAATTGTAAAGACCATCAAGGCTAGGAAGAAACTGTATCAACTAATGAGCAAAATAACCAACTAATATCATAATGACAGGATCAGATTCACACATAACAATATTAACTTTAAATGTAAATGGGCTAAATGCTCCAATTAAAAGACACAGACTGGCAAACCGGATAAGGATTCAGGACCCATCAGTGTGTTGTATTCAGGAAACCCATCTCACGTGCAGAGACACACATAGATTCAAAATAAAGGGATGGAGGAAGATCTACCAAACAAATGGAAAACAAAAAAAGGCAGGGGTTGCAATCCTAGTCTCTGATAAAATAGACTTTAAACCAACAAAGATCAAAAGAGACAAAGAAGGCCATTACATAATGGTAAAGGGATCAATTCAACAAGAAGAGCTAACTATCCTAAATATATATGCACCCAACACAGGAGCACCCAGATTCATAAAGCAAGTCCTGAGTGACCTACAAAGGGACTTAAACTCCCACACAATAATAATGGGAGATTTTAACACCCCACTGTCAACATTAGACAGATCAACGAGACAGAAAGTCAACAAGGATATCCAGGAATTGAACTCAGCTCCGCACAAAGTGGACCTAATAGACATCTACAGAACTCTCCACCCCAAATCAACAGAATATACATTTTTTTCAGCACCACACCACACCTATTCCAAAATTGACCACATAGTTGGAAGTAAAGCTCTCCTCAGCAAATGTAAAAGAACAGAAATTATAACAAACTGTCTCTCAGACCACAGTGCAATCAAACTAGAACTCAGGATTAAGAAACTCACTCAAAACCACTCAACTACATGGAAACTGAACAACCTGCTCCTGAATGACTATTGGGTACATAATGAAATGAAGACAGAAATAAAGATGTTCTTTGAAACCAACGAGAACAAAGACACAACATACCAGAATCTCTGGGACACATTCAAAGCAGTGTGTAGAGGGAAATTTATAGCACTAAATGCCCACAAGAGAAAGCAGGAAAGATCCAAAATTGACACCCTAACATCACAATTAAAAGAACTAGAAAAGCAAGAGCAAACACATTCAAAAGCTAGCAGAAGGCTAGAAATAACTAAAATCAGAGCAGAACTGAAGGAAATAGAGACACAAAAAACCCTTCAAAAAATTAATGAATCCAGGAGCTGGTTTTTTGAAAAGATCAACAAAATTGATGGACTGCTAGCAAGACTAATAAAGAAGAAAAGAGAGAAGAATCAAATAGATGCAATAAAAAACGAAAAAGGGGATATCACCAGCGATCCCACAGAAATACAATCTACCATCAGAGAATACTACAAACACCTCTATGCAAATAAACTAGAAAATCTAGAAGAAATGGATAAATTCCTCAACAAATATACCCTCCCAAGACTAAACCAGGAAGAAGTTGAATCTCTGAATAGACCAATAACAGGCTCTGAAATTGTGGCAATAATCAATAGCTTACCAACCAAAAAGAGTCCAGGACCTGATGGATTCACAGCCGAATTCTACCAGAGGTACAAGGAGGAACTGGTACCATTCCTTCTGAAACTATTCCAATCGATAGAAAAAGAGGGAATCCTCCCTAACACATTTTATGAAGCCAGCATCGTCCTGATACCAAAGCCTGGCAGAGACACAACCAAAAAAGAGAATTTCAGACCAATATCCTTGATGAACATTGATGCAAAAATCCTCAATAAAATACTGGCAAACCGAATCCAGCAGCACATCAAAAAGCTTATCCACCATGATCAAGTGGGCTTCATCCCTGGGATGCAAGGCTGGTTCAACATACGCAAATCAATAAATGTAATCCAGCATATAAACAGAACCAAAGACAAAAACCAAATGATTATCTCAATAGATGCAGAAAAGGCCTTTGACAAAATTCAACAACCCTTCATGCTAAAAACTCTCAATAAATTAGGTATTGATGGGACGTATCTCAAAATAATAAGAGCTATCTACGACAAACCCACAGCCAATATCATACTGAATGGGCAAAAACTGGAAGCATTCCCTTTGAAAACTGGCACAAGACAGGGATGCCCTCTCTCACCACTCCTATTCAACATAGTGCTGGAAGTTCTGGCCAGAGCAATCAGGCAGGAGAAGGAAATAAAGGGTATTCAATTAGGAAAAGAGGAAGTCAAATTGTCCCTGTTTGCAGATGACATGATTGTATACCTAGAAAACCCCATTGTCTCTGCCCAAAATCTCCTTAAGCTGATTAGCAACTTCAGCAAAGTCTCAGGATACAAAATCAATGTACAAAAATCACAAGCATTCTTGTACACCAATCACAGACAAACAGAGAGCCAAATCATGAGTGAACTCCCATTCACAATTGCTTCAAAGAGAATAAAATACCTAGGAATCCAACTTACAAGGGATGTGAAGGACCTCTTCAAGGAGAACTACAAACCACTGCTCAATGAAATAAAAGAGGATACAAACAAATGGAAGAACATTCCATGCTCATGGGTTGGAAGAATCAATATCGTGAAAATGGCCATACTGCCCAAGGTAATTTATAGATTCAATGCCATCCCCATCAAGATACCAATGACTTTCTTCACAGAATTGGAAAAAACTACTTTAAAGTTCATATGGAACCAAAAAACAGCCCGCATCGCCAAGTCAATCCTAAGCCAAAAGAACAAAGCTGGAGGCATCACGCTACCTGACTTCAAACTATACTACAAGGCTACAGTAACCAAAACAGCATGGTACTGGTACCACAACAGAGACATAGATCAATGGAACAGAACAGAGCCCTCAGAAATGATGCCGCATAGCTACAACTATCTGATCTTTGACAAACCTGACAAAAAACAAGAAATGGGGAAAGGATTCCCTATTTAATAAATGGTGCTGGGAAAACTGGCTAGCCATATGTAGAAAGCTAAAACTGGATCCCTTCCTTACATCTTATACAAAAATTAATTCAAGATGGATTAAAGACTTAAATGTTAGACCTAAAACCATTAAAATCCTGCAAGAAAACCTAGGCAATACCATTCAGGACATAGGCGTGGGCAAGGACTTCATGTCTAAAACACCAAAAGCAATGGCAACAAAAGCCAAAATCGACAAATGGGATCTCATTAAACTAAAGAGCTTCTGCACAGCAAGAGAAACTATCATCAGAATGAACAGGCAACCTACAGAATGGGAGAAAATTTTTGCAACCTACTCATCTGACAAAGGGCTAATATCCAGAATCTACAATGAACTCAAACAAATTTACAAGAAAAAAACAAACAACCCCATCAAAAAGTGGGCAGAGGACATGAACAGTCACTTCTCAAAAGAAGACATTTATGCAGCCAGAAAACACATGAAGAAATGCTCATCATCACTGGCCATCAGAGAAATGCAAATCAAAACCACAGTGAGATACCATCTCACACCAGTTAGAATGGCCATCATTTAAAAATCGGGAAACAACAGGTGCTGGAGAGGATGTGGAGAAATAGGAACACTTTTACACTGTTGGTGGGACTGTAAACTAGTTCAACCATTGTGGAAGTCAGTGTGGCGATTCCTCAGGGATCTCGAACTAGAAATACCATTTGACCCAGCCATCCCATTACTGGGTATATACCCAAAGGACTATAAATCATGCTGCTATAAAGACACATGCACACGTATGTTTATTGCGGCACTATTCACAATAGCAAAGAGTTGGAACCAACCCAAATGTCCAACAACAATAGACTGGATTAGGAAAATGTGGCACATATACACCATGGAATACTATGCAGCCATAAAAAATGATGAGTTCGTGTCCTTTGTAGGGACATGGATGAAACTGGAAAACATCATTCTCAGTAAACTATCGCAAGGACAAAAAACCAAACACCGCATGTTCTCACTCATAGGTGGGAATTGAACAATGAGAACTCATGGACACAGGAAGGGGAACATCACACTCTGGGGACTGTTGTGGGGTGGGGGGAGGGGGGAAGGACAGCATTAGGAGATATACCTAATGCTAAATGAGGAGTTAATGGGTGCAGCAAAACAACATGGCACATGGATACATATGTAACAAACCTGCACATTGTGCACATGTACCCTAAAACCTAAAGTATAAAAATAAAAATAAAAAAAATTAAAAAATTAAAAAAATAAAAATTAGCCAGGCATGATGGCTCACACTTGTAGTCCCAGCTACTTGGGAGGCTAAGGTGGGAGGATTGCTTGAGCCCAGGTCAAGGCTGCAGTGAGCTATGATTGCTCCACTGAACCTCCAACTTGGGCAACAGAGTGAGACCCTGTGTCTAAACAAACAAAACCTCAAAAGTCAGAAAAAGAGTGGTGGACAAAAATAGGAAAAAAAGGCAAGGGCAACAAATAGAAAACATTGACAAATACAGTATCTACCATATCAGGAATCACTTTAAATGACAATGATCCAAAAACTCCAACTGAAAGAGATTGTCAGAATGGATCAATAACAAGATTCAACTATATGTTGTCTACAAGAAACTCACATTAAATATTAAGACACATAGAGATTGAAAGCAAAGAGAGGAGAAAGACAAGCCATGCTAACACTAATCTAAAGAAAGCTGGAACAGACCTCAGAGCAAGGAATTTTATCAGGAATGTAAAGGTGGAGTACATAATGACCAAGGGATCAATTCTCCAAGAAGACATAATAATCCTTCATGTGTATGCATGTAACCACAGAGCATCAAAATATGTGAGGCACAAACTGATGGAACTACAAGGAGAAATAGATGATTCACCATCATACTCGGAGACTCTAGTGCTCCTCTATTAGAAATGGACAGATCCAGCATGCAGAATATCAGTATGGGCATCCTTGAAATAAACAGCACCGTTAATCAACTGGATATAACTACATTTATAGATTGCTTTATCCAATAACAGATTACACTTTCTTCTCAAGCCCACATGGAACATTCATCAGGATAGAACCACATTCTGGGCCATAAAATGTGTCTTAATACCTTTAAAATAATAGAAATCTTGCAATATCTGCTGTAATACTCCAGTGGAATTAAACTAGAAATCAATAACAGAAAGAAAACTGGGAAATTACAAAATACATGGAGATTAAATAACACACTTCTACGTAACACATGGTTCAAGGGGAAATCTCAAGAAAAAATAAAAAATGGGCTGGGCACGGTGGCTCACGCTTGTAAACCCGGCACTTAGGGAGGCCGAGGTGGGTGGCTCACCTGAGGTCAGGAGTTTGAGAACAGCCTGGCCAACATGGTGAAACACTGTCTCTACTAAAAATACAAAAATTAGCCAGGCCTAGTGGCAGGCACCTGTAATCCCAGCCACTTGGGAGGCTGAGGCATGAGAATCACTTGAACCCAGGAGACAGGGGTTGCAGTGAGCCAAGATCCCGCCACTGCCCTCCAGCCTGGGCAACAGAGAGAGACTCCACCTTAAAAAAAAAAGAAAACAAGAAAAAAGACGGCTGAGCATGGTGGCTCCTGCTTGTAATCCCAGCACTTTGGGAGGCTGAGGTGAGCAGATCACTTGAGGTCAGGAGTTCAAGACCAGCCTGGCAAAATGGTGAAACTCTGTCTTTACTAAAAATATAAAATAGCCAGGCGTGTTGGTGGGCATCTGTAATCCCAGCTACTCGGGAGGCTGAGGCAGGAGAATCATTTGAACCCGGGAGGCAGAGGTTGCTGAGGGCTGAGATTGCACTCTAGCCTGGGTGACAAGAACAAGACTCCATCTCAAAAATAAATAAATAAATAAATGAAAAAAGAAAAAATATGTTGAACTAAATGAAAATACAACTTATCAAATTTGTGGGATACAACAAAAGCAGTGTTGAAGGGGAAATTTATATAATTGTATAAATTAGAAAAGAGGAAAGATCTCAAATCAATAATTGAAATTTCCACTTTAGAAAACTAGAAAGAGAATGTAATCCCAGCACTTTGGGAGGCCAAAGCGGGAATATCACGAGGTCAGGAGATCGAGACCATCCTGGTTAACACAGTGAAACCCCGTCTCTACTAAAATTACAAAAAATTAGCCGGGCATGGTGGCAGGTGCCTGTAATCCCAGCTACTTGGGAGGCTGAGGCAGGAGAATGGCATGAACCCGGGAGGCGGAGCTTGCAGTGAGCCGAGATCGTGCCACTGCACTCCAGCCTGGGCGACAGAGCGCGACTCCATCTCAAAAAAAAAAAAAAAAAAAAAAAAAAATTCCATTACATATGTATTAGACTGGCCGACATCCAAAACAGTGACAACACCAAATCCCAGCAAGGATGTGGAGCAACAGGAACTCTCATTCATTGCTGGCAGCAATACAAAATGACACAGCCACTTTGGAAGACAGTTTGGCATTTGCTTACAAAAGAAAACCTATTTTTTACCATATAATCCAGCCATGGCACTCATTGGTATTTACCCAAAGGAGTTGAAAACTTATCTCCACCCAAAAACCTGTACATGGAGGTTGACAGCAGCTTTATTCATAATTGCCAAAACCTGGAAGCAATCAAGATGCCCTTTAGTAGGGTAGTGAAAAATAAACTTTTATACACTCAGACAATGGAATATTATTTGGTGGTAAAACGAAAGGAGCTTTCTAGTCATGAAATGACATGGAGGAAACTTAAATGCATATTACTAATGGAAAGAAGCCAATCTGAGAAGGCTCCAAACTGTATGATTCCAACTATATGACATTCTGGAAAAGGGAAAACTAGGGGGACAGGAAAAAGACCAGTGGTTGCCAGGAATTAGGGAGAGGGGAAGGGATGCATAGACAGAGCATGGAGAATTTTTAGGGCAATAAAACTGTGTATTATACTACGATGGTAGATGCATGTCATTACACACTTGTCAAAACCCACAGAATGTGCAACACCAAGAGAGAACCCTCATGGAAACTGCGGACTTTGCATGATACTGATGTGTCACAGTGTAGGTTCACTGACTGTAACAAATGCACCACTGTGGTGTGGGATGTTGATAATGGGGAAGGTTGTGTGTGTCAGGGGACAGTGCGTATGTGGGAATTCTCAGTACTTTTCCTCACTACTGCTGTGAACCTAAAATTTCTCTAATAAATAAAGTTTATTAATAAAAAAAGATAAAGTGTGATGGTGCCAATTAAGTTGTGGCATCACTTGAAGACCACTCACTCAGAATTTAAGGAAAAAAGAATTAAATATTTTATTATTTTTTCCTTTTATTTTCTTTTTCTTTAAAAAATTTTAATTTTGGCCAGGCGTGGTGGCTCATGCCTGTAATCCCAGCACTTTGGCAGGCTGAGGCAGGCAGAGGCAGGCAGATCGTGAGGTCAAGAGATCGAGACCATCCTGGTCAACATGGTGAAACCCCGTCTCTACTAAAAATACAAAAATTAGCTGGGCATTGTGGTGCACACCCGTAGCCCCAGCTACTCGGGAGGCTGAGGTGGGAGAATCACTTGAACCCAGGAGGTGGAGGTTGCAGTGAGCTGAGATCACGCCACTGCACTCCAGCCTGGCGACAGAGCAAAGCTTTGTCTCAAAAAAAATATTTTTTTTAATTTTTAATTTTTGTGGGTACATAGGAGGTGCATAGTTTTTTGATTATTTTTCGAGATAGAGTTTCGCTCTTGTTGCCCAGGCTGGAGTGGAATGGCATGATCTCGGCTCACCACAACCTCTGCCTCCTATGTTCAAGCGATTCTCCTGCCTCAACCTCCCAAGTAGCTAGGATTACAGGCATGCGCCACCACACCTGGCTAATTTTGTAATTTTAGTAGAGACAGGGTTTCACCATGTTGATCAGGTTGGACTCAAACTCCCGACCTCGGGTAATCTGCCCACCTCGGCCTCCCAAAGTGCTAAGATTACAGGGGTGAGCCACAGCGCCTGGCCATAGGTGCATAGTTTATGGGGTACATGAGATGTTTTGATACAGGCATGCAATATGAAATAATCACATCATGGAGAATGAGGTATCCATCCCCTCAAGCATTTCTCATTTGTGTTACAAACAATCCAGTTATACTCTTTTAGTTATTTTTAAATATACAATTAAAATATTTTGACTGTAGTCACCCTGTTGTGCTATCAAATACTAGGTATTAATACTCACATCATGGAGAATGGGATATCCGTCCCCTCAAGCATTTATCCTTTGTGTTACAAACAATCCAATTATACTCTCTTAGTTATTTAAAAACGTACAATGATTATTGGCTATAGTCACCCTGTTGTGCTATTAAATAGTAGGTCTTACTCATTTTTTCTAACTATTTTTTTGTACCCATTAACCATCCCCACCTCCTGTCACCCCGTGGATTAAATATTTTAAATATAGATATGATGAGTTCTTTAAAAGCTAAAAGTTGTTTTCCACATCTTTTCCTATTAGAAAAGAGACAACCTCCAAAGCTCCTTGCACAGTTAAGCTATTTTGTTACATAGGCTGCAGAAGAGCACATAGAGTTGAAACCTTATAAAGCCTTTTACAGATGACGTGGCTGAATGCCTGCTGGATGAAAAGTCAGTAAAGGAAATTAAGGTAATGCCACTTTCCAATGACCCAGTAACTTGTTGCATTAAAGATTTGGCTGTAAAAGTCATAACTGAATTAATATCTCTTCTGCAGAATTGTACTTTTGCTTAACGCTGGGACGAATCTGTAAATTTGACTGGCCTTGCTCTTGTGCATGTATTCATCCGGTATCAGCCCCAACTAATGATTACCAAAGATCCTTCATGGGAGTTATTTGGCGACAAATGCAAATCATGGAATAACTCTTTTGACAACGAACTTGTCTCTTAGTACGAAATACAAAGCTTTGAAAAGCCTCTTGTGAATCTCACGTTGAATCCTGGAACAAGTCTATTGACATTTACACGCATGATACAAAAGCTACGGTGAGTAAAACTGCTGGCTCCTTGGCATGAATCCAGGCAGTGGCATTCAATTGTACCAGCTGTCTCCATACCAGAAGTATCATATGTCTTCCACCGTCCCATACATGCAGTTAAAAAAAGACAAGACAGTTTCAGTTAAAAATGTCCTTGATGAAGCTGTAAAAGTCAATAATTCCATTAAATCTTTTCTTTCTTTCTTCTTTCTTTCCTTCTTTCTTTCTTTCTTCTTTCTTTCTTTCTTTCTTTCTTTTTCTTCTTTCTTTCTTTCTTTCTTTCTTTCTTTCTTTCTTTCTTTCTTTTCTTTCTTCTTTCTTTTTCTTTTCTTTCTTTCTTTCTTTCTCTCTTTTCTTTCGAAATGGAGTTTTGCTCTTGTTGCCCAAGCTGGAGTACAATAGAATGATCTCGGCTCACTGCAACCTCTGCCTCCTGAGTTCAAGCAATTCTCCTGCCTCAGCCTCACAAGTAGCTGGGACAACAAGTGCTCACCACCAATCCTGGCTAATTTTTTGTATTTTTAGTACAAAAAATTTAGGCCAGGCTGGTCTGGAACTCCTGGCCTCAGGCGATCCACCCACCTCAGCCTCCCAAAGTGCTGAGATTACAGGCGTGAGCCACCGCACCTGGCCAAATCTTAACATTTTGAACACATACCTTTTTACTATTTCTGCATGACCAAATGGGAAGTGCACATAAAGCACTTTTGCTACATACTGAAGTATGAAGCTTGTCTCAGGAAAAACACCTGTGCAACTGTATTAGTCCATTTTCACGCTGCTGATAAAGACATACCCGAGACTGGGCAATTTACAAAAGAGAGGTTTATTGGACTTACAGCTCCACATGGCTGGGGAGGCCTCACAATCATGGCAGAAGGCAAGGAAGAGTAAGTCACATCTTACGTGGATGGCAGCAGGCAAAGTGAGAGTTTGTGCAGGAAAACTCCCATTTTAAAACCATCAGATTTTGTGAGACCCATTATCACAAGAACCCACTATCACAAGAACAGCACAGGAAAGACCTGCCCCCTTGATTCATCATCTCCCACCAGGTCCCTCCTCAACACATGGGAATTACGGGAGCTACAAGAATGAGATTTGGGTGGGGACACAGTCCAGCCATATCAACAACCTTTTGAGTTATGAGCTAAACAGGCTATTTGGATCATGGAACACCATTTTTCCTTGAAAGAACAGCAGGTGAACAAACTATGATTATTTAGATTTGGGTATTTGGTAGATGTTGTGCTCACAAGGAACAAAGTGGACATTTTATTTAAGTGAAAACAATGAATATTTTTCCTTGCCAATGATAAAATTTGAACAGATCATGGAAAATTAGAATACTGTAAAACTTGAATCCACCACTGTAAGTCTGATGGCTTCTTAATACTTTCCTTTATTAAGATAGGTGGTGATATGAATGAATTTTTTGGTATTGTGTGAAATATATCAATATTTTGAAGATCCATATAACTTAGTAAGCCAATACTTTCCAAGTTAAAAAATGTGTGATGTTATAGAAATATTCATGGCCGGGCGCGGTGGCTCACGCTTGTAATCCCAGCACTTTGGGAGGCCGAGGCGGGCGGATCACGAGGTCAGGAGATCGAGACCACGGTGAAACCCCGTCTCTACTAAAAATACAAAAAAATTAGCCGGGTGTGGTGGCGGGCGCCTGTAGTCCCAGCTACTTGGAGAGGCTGAGGCAGGAGAATGGCATGAACCCGGGAGGCAGAGCTTGCAGTGAGCCGAGATTGCGCCACTGCACTCCAGCCTGGGCGACAGAGAGAGACTCTGTCTCAAAAAAAAAAAAAAAGAAATATTCATAAATAATCCATTCAAAGTGTAAAATAGATGAATGGATTTTTTTTTTTTTGAGATGGAGTCTCACTCTGTTGCCCAGGCTAGATTGCAGCAGTGCCATCTTGGCTCACTGCTACCTCCGCCTCCCGGGTTCAAGCAATTCTCCTGCCTCAGCCTCCCGAGTAGCTGAGATTACAGACTCACACCACCATGCCCAGCTAATTTTTGTATTTTAGTAGAGACAGGGTTTCACCATGTTGACCAGCCTGGTCTCGAACTCCTGACCTCAAGTGATCTGCCTGTCTCGGCCCACCAAAGTGCTGGAATTTCAGGCGTGAGCCACCACGCCTTGCCGATGAATGGATTTTAATATAATAGTATGAAAAATTCATTATTATGGTTTCTGATTCCACATTGCAACTAACCATTAAATGCTACAAGTTGAGCTTCCATAATCTAAAAATCCAAAATCAAAACTGCTCCAAGATGTGAAATTTTTTGAGAACCAACATGATGCCACACATGGAAAAATTCCTCACCTGACCTCATGTGATGGGTCACAGTCAATTCAGTGAACACTGTTTCGTATACAAAACTATCTCAAATATTATATAAAAACTACTTTCAGACTATATGAGTAAGCTGTATATGAAACAAATAAATTTTGTGTTTAGACTTGGATCTCATCCTCAAGGTATCTCATTATGCATATGCAAATACACCAAAATGGAAAATGTTCGAAATCTGAACACTTCTGGTTCCAAGCATTTCAAATAAGGGATACTCAACCTGCACACTAATGGGTAGTGTAGCATCAAAGAAAAATATCCACAATTATCTTAAAAGGCTATTTAAATGATCTTCCCTCTCTCAGCTATTTATCTGTGTGACACTGGGTTTTCTTCATGTTCTTCAACCAAAATAACACATCACCATTGACTGAATGCAGAAGCAGATGTGAGGGATATCTTTTACTAGCTCAGACATTGAAGAGATTTGTAAAAATATCAAACAAGGCTACTATTCTAACTAAATTTTCTTTTATTTTGGAAAATATAGTCCCAGAACTTAAGTAAAATAAAAAAAAATGTTTATATAGCTTAAGGAATGTCATATGTGTTATTGTGCAATGGGTCTATTATTGTTATTTCTTATTTTATTTTAAGACAGTCTCACTCTGTCACTCAGGCTGGAGTGCACTGGCACAATCTCAGCTCACTGCAACCTCTGCCTCCTGGGTTCAAGCGATTCTCCTGCATCAGCCTCCTTAGTAGCTGGGACTACAGGCACCCGCCACCATGCCTGGCAAATATTTTTCTATTTTTAGTGGAGACGGGGTTTCACCATGTTGGCCAGGCTGGTCTTGAACTCCTGACCTCAAATGATCCTCCCACCTTGGCCTCCCAAAGTGCTGGGATTACAGGTGTCAGCCACCGCGCCCAGTCCTGGCTTCTGTCAGTCTAAAATGGGACCTAAGATAGGTCGGATTGATCCCCTCTTTCTGCCTGGTTATTGTTATTGGCACATGAAGGCTGGAACCGTGGCAGTCATTTGAGGCCCGTGAGAGAACCAGCCTGGTGAACACACCAGCATGTGGAGGATGCAGAGCATAAACACAGAGGCAGCTGTGCCCTTGATGACATCATTGTTCTATGAAATTAATGAGTCCTGCTATTGCCCAGGCTCTAGAGTTCTTTTCTATTTTTTCTTTTTTTCTTTTTTTTTTTTTTTTGAGACAGAGTCTCACTCTGTCACCCAGGCTGGAGTGCAGTGGTTCCATCTCAGCTCACTGCAAGCTCCGCCTCCCAGGTTCATGCCATTCTCCTGCCTTAGCCTCCCAAGTAGCTGGGACTACAGGCGCCCCCCACCACGCCCTGCTAATTTTTTGTATTTTTTGTAGAGATGGAGTTTCACTGTGTTAGCCAGGATGGTCTCGATCTCCTGACCCCGTGATCCACCTGCTTCGGCCTTCCAAAGTGCTGGGATTTCAGGCGTGAGCCACCGCGCCCGGCTGTGTTCTTTTCTTTTTTTGAGACAGGGTCTGTCTCACCCTGTCGTCTAGGGTGGAGCGCGGTGGATCACAGCTCACTGCAGCCTTTAACCTCCCAGGGGTCAAGTGATACTCCTACCCCAGCTTCCTAAGTGGCTGAGACTACGGGTAACTGCCACCACACCCAACTAATTTATTTTTTCTCTTTTCTTCTCTTCTCTTTTCTTTTCTTCTTTCTTTTTCTTTCTTTCTTTCTTCAGGGTCTCACCATGTTGCCCAAGCTGGTCTCGAGCTCCTGGGCTCAAGCAATCTGCCCACCTTGGCCTCCCAAAGTGTTGGGAACACAGGCGTGAGCCGCTGTACTTGGCCACTAGATTTCTTACTAGGTAACTAATGCATTTCCTATGGCTTAAGCCATTTTTAGTGAGGGTCTGCATTTACCTTTAGATGAAAATCTGCAAACCCCTCTGGACATGAATACTGATTAGTTTTCCTTATCTCCTCCCACTCCCATCTGGCTCTCCATTCTCTGGTTTCCTTGGGTGAGAAGCCAAAGCGAAGAAAGACAGGCTTCAGATCTAGACTGCCTGGGCCCAAGGCTGAGCTCAGCCACATCCTCACTGTTGAGACTGGGCAGGGGCTGAGTTATTCAACCTCTTTGTGTCTTGGTTTCTTCACTCGTGAATGGTGGCTAACAGGAGGGCTGTTTCATAGGGTGATAGTACAAACTAATGGAGATAATATATTTAAAGCTTTATTTTATTTTATTTTATTTTATATTTTATTTTTGAGACAGAGTCTCGCTCTATCGCTCAGGCTGGAGTGCAGTGGCACGATCTCGGCTCACTGCAACTCCACCTCCCGGGTTCACGCCATTCTCCTGCCTCAGCCTCCCGAGTAGCTGGGACTACAGGCACCTGCCACCACACCCAGCTAATTTTTTGTATTTTTAGTAGAGACAGGATTTCATTGTGTTAGTCAGGATGGTCTCGATCTCCTGACCTCGTGATCTGTCCCCCTTGGCCTCCCAAAGTCCTAGGATTACAGGTGTGAGCCACTGTGCCTGGCCTATTTTTTATTTTTATTTTTTTTGAGAAAAAGTCTCACTCTGTTACTCAGGCTGGAATGCAGTGGCATGATCTCAGCTCACTGCAACCTCTGCCTCCCGGGTTCAAGCAATTCTCCTGCCTTAGCTTCCAAAGTAGCTGGGATTACAAGTGCTCATCACCACACCTGGCTAATTTTTGTAATTTTAGTAGAGACGTGGTTTTACCATGTTGGCCAGGCTGGTCTTGAACTTTTGACCTCAAGTGATCCTCCTACCTTGGCCTCCCAAAGTGCTGGGATTACAGGCATGAGCCACTGTGCCCGGCCCATTTAAAGCATTTAGAATCAGTTCCACTTTCCCTGAATCCATAAAAAGAGGATTCAGACAAAATGAATATTCACGGAATGGCATTTTTGGTCACAAACTTTGTTTAGACCAAAATATTAGGTTGGATCATATGAAGTTACCATTAACCAAACATTTTTTACTTAAAAAATGGCGAGTTCATGTGGTTCAATCTAATCCTCCTGGAGGTTGTATTTCACAGCTGTGAAATGCCAGAAACAAGAGCGGCTAAAGGACCCATTCTGCAAAGCGTGTAGCAACCTGAGATGCAACAGGGCAGCCACCCAGGAGTCGCCATCTACGGAGAGAGACTCACCAGCTGGCAGCAAACACTGCAAATCAAAGCAAGCAAATGAGGCTGTGTGTATATGATTAGAAAACAGTAGAATGTTGTCCAAATATTATTCAGAAATCATTATTTGTCATATAAGCAGACTTTAGTGCCTCACCCATGAAAACGATGCATTTCAATAGTAATACACTTTCCTTTCCTTTCCTTTTCCCTTCCTTTCCTTCTTTTTTGTTTTTTTATGGAGTCTTGTTCTGTTGCCCAGGCTGGAGTGCAATGGCACGATCTCAGCTCACTGCAACCTCTGCCTCCAGGGTTCAAGTGATTCTCTTGCCTCAGCCTCCTGAGTAGCTGGGATTACAGGCGTGCACCACCACGCCCGGCTAATTTTTGTGTTTTTCATACACACGGGGTTTCGCCATGTTGGCCAAGCTGGTCTCGATCTCCTGACCTCAGGTGATCCGCCTGCCTCAGCTTAAGTGCTGGGAATACAGGTGTGAGCCACTGCTCCAGGCCACATTTCACCTGTTCACTTTTAAAAGACCAAAACCTAAAGGAATTAATTGGCAGCCCCGTAGACATTGTGGTTTTTTTTTGTCTTATGATCCAGGTTGGACCCCATGGACTGGAATAAAAGGTTTCCTGAAGCTTTGGAGAATCTGATAACGTAGGTGTCTTTTTTACCAAATTGCTTTAAATTTAAATTAGAGGGTCAGGCACAGTGGCTCATGTCTATAATCCTGGCACTTTGGGAAGCCAGAGAATTGCTTGAGGCCAGGAGTTCAAGACCAGCCTGGACAACAGAGCAAGACGCTATTCTCTATAGAAACAAACAAACAAATTAGAGGATAATTATGTACTAAGAGATAAGAGATGTGTTTTGACTCCCTCCCATGGAGTAATAACATCAGATGCTGGCTGAATCCAACTTCATTTTTCCAAACCCCAAGAAATGGCTAGTCCTGTGCTTGAGGCACTTGCCACCACGCTCAGGGCTGGCTGAGGGCTGGAGCACTGCTGGCACCGTCTCATTTTATGAGCCATAGTGTGATGCATCAGAACTAGACAAGACGGCTCAGAGAAGCACAGTGGTGGCTGCGTGTTACCATACACTCCATTTCCTCTTAGGACAGGACAGGAAACTGAGGTTTCCAGGAGAAACGTCCCTCCCCTTTTGATGTTACATGGGAGGGAAACCAGGCTGCCAAGGTGTGACCCCCACTCCATGCGAGTGAGCAGGCCTGCGGGTGATTAAAGGGTTAAGAGGCATTTCCGAGTGTGGGCCCAGGAGAAGAAATGTGAACACTCAAAGGCTCGCTTTCTGTTCAAGAGGTCACTTTCTGTTTGTAATCCTCGCCTATGCCCTGGAATTCTGATGTGGGCCTTTTCATGCCCATGGAAACCAGCCCTGCTGGGTCCTGGCATGGGCCTGGGATGCCACCAAGCCAGCTCAGGAGCTCCCTGGTGGTCCTGGTCCCAACCCAGATTTCCTTTTTGTTTCCCAAATGGCTTTTATCCCAAGCTCTGGGAAAATAATGTAAGCAAAGCTAAATGAGAACTGATCACGAGGTCTGCAGACCCCGAGCTCTGACTCAAAGCCTGGCCTTCGGCACTGGCACCCTAAGCCTCACCTCAACTCCACTTGCTTGCCTCTGGGAGCAGCCTTGGCTGAGGGGGTGTGACGAGGTGGCCACCTTGGCTTCCTTGTTGGGTGCGTCTGTGTAGGGCCCTGGGCTCACCTTTCTTCTTCCTGCCTCATGCTACCTTTCCCCCACATCCGTGATAGTATTAATACTTACCTCTGGGGAGGAGAGAGAATAGGGCTGAAAGTTGGAAGGAAAAAAGTGGCTTCAACTTTATTTGCAATATTCTATTGCTTTTATAAAATTAAAGGTCTGCCAGCCTGGGCAGCATGGCGAAACCCCGTCTCTAGAAAAATTTCAAAAATTAGCTAAGAGCGGTGGTGCATGCCTGTGGGCTCAGCTGCTCGGGAGGCTGAGGTGGGAGGATCGCTAGCACTCAGGAGGTTGAGGCTACAGTGAACAGTGATCGTGCCACTGCACTCCAGCCTGGGTGACAGAGCAAGAACCTGTCTCAAAAAAAAAGAAAAATCTGCTGCCAAGCTTTTATGACAAAAGTATATGAATGATTAATATTGATAATTAATACAAACATTTTGTCACTCAGACTGCAACTCTCGCCTGGGTCTCCAGCGTGTTGCCCATTGCAGATTTTGGGCTTGTACCTCCATGATTATGTGAGTCAATTACTTAAAATAAATCTGTCTCTCTAATATTAACTATTAAACACTAATAAATTATATTAATGTGATACTTTTTGTGGGTGATTTAATTACTCTATATTTTCTCAATCTTTAAACTTAATACTGAGCTTCCAATATTAACAGTAGTGAAATTAGTAGCGATAGCTCTTTTCTCCTTTTATATATTATTTTACCTCTATTGCAGCTTTACTGAGATATAATTGACAAAATGGCATATATTTATAGTGTACATTGTGATGATTTGATACACATACACATTGTGGAATGATTACTGCAATCAAGTTGATTAACACATCCATCACCTCACATGGTCACCTTTATTTTTTGGTGAGAACACTTACACGTTTTATGTATTTCTCATGTTAGTCTTTTTGCTTTCTTTTTTTTTTTTTTTTTTTTTTGACAGAGTCTTGCTCTGTCACTCAGGCTGGAGTGCAGTGGTATGATCTCTGCCTCCCAGAGTCAAGCAATTTTCCTGCCTCAGCCTCCTGAGTAGTTGGGATCACAGGCACCCGCCACCACACCTGGCTAGTTTTTGTATTTTTTTAGTAAAGACGGAATTTCACCATGTTGGCCAGGCTGGTCTTGAACTCCTGGCCTTAAGCAATCCTCTCTTCTCTGCCTCCGAAAGTGCTGAGATTACAGATGTGCGCCACCATGACTGGCCTCATGTTAATCTTTTAAAGAGCATGTTTTTCTTTTCTGACTGGAAAAAAATCTTTTTAAAGCACATATTGGCCGGGCGCGGTGGCTCATGCTTGTAATCCCAGCACTTTGGGAGGCCGAGGCGGGCGGATCACGAGGTCAGGAGATCGAGACCACGGTGAAACCCCGTCTCTACTAAAAGTACAAAAAAAAAATTAGCTGGGCGTGGTGGCGGGCGCCTGTAGTCCCAGCTACTCACAGAGGCTGAGGCAGGAGAATGGCGTGAACCCGGGAGGCAGAGCTTGCAGCAAGCCGAGATCATGCCACTGCACTCCAGCCTGGGCGACAGAGCGAGACTCCGTCTCAAAAAAAAAAAAAAAAAAGCACATATTGAGCGACTGTTTACACAAGGAGCTATGGGATTGGTGCCCTGTGGAGTGGTGGCTCACACCTATAATCCCAGCACTTAGGGAGACTGAGGCAGGTGGATCACCTGAGGACAGGAGTTTGAGACCAGCCTGCCCAACATGGTGAAACCCCATCTCTACTAAAAATACATAAATTAGCCAGGTGTGGTGGCAGGTGCCTGTAATCCCAGCTACTTGGGAGGCTGAGGCAGGAGAATTGCTTGAACCCAGGAGGTGGAGGTTGCAGTGAGCTGTACTACAGCCTGGGCAACAGAGTGACACTCCGTCTCAGAAAAATAATTTTTTTTTTTAGAAAAAAATTCTTATAGAGGAGACCTCACAGCTCACAAGAATATGTCTATACCCCGCAGCGTGAGAAACAGTGATCTACTTCAACCCTTCATTTTATAGATTAGAAAATTGAGACCCAGTGAGCAGAAAAGACTTCTGGGAACATTACGGTGCCAATTAGTGGAGAATGAAGATTAAATCTCAGTCTCCTTGTCCGACGCTTCACCAGACTCACTGTGAATTGCAGGGTTTAGATCCCTACGTTTCTCACAGGGTGATACTATGCTGTGAGGAATTGTGGAGGATTTCACAATGAACTTGTGTTTCCAGAATGCTTCTCAGCAACCTTGGAGAAGACACCAGCTTGTGCACCCCAAACACATCACGGTCATAATAAAGAGAGTCCACTGTGGATGGAGGAGAGACTCCACTTTGCCAGGAAGCATTTCGTTTTTTTTGTTTTGTTTTGTTTTTTGAGACAAAGTGTCGCACTGTAGTGCAGTGACATAGGTGCATGCCACCATGCCTGGCTAATTTTTGTATTTTTAATAGAGATGGGATTTCACCATGTTGGCCAGGCTGGTCTCGAACTCTTGACCTCAGTTCATCCATCTGTCTCAGCCTCCCAAAGTGCTGGGATTACAGGTGTGAGCCACAGTGCCCGACTGCATTTCACTCTTAAACAGGAAAAAAAACCAAACCTCTTTGTCCTTGTAGTCCAGCTACCACTCAATCCTCCTCTAGGTAGTAATACCTGAGGATGGACAGGGCCAGGGTTCGTGACCTGGGGCCACACCCATGCCTGGACCCACCTGAAGGTACTTTCTATGCTCTGGGCCCTGCCACCAGCCCTGCACTTTAATTTCTCTTCAGTAAAAAGGAGAGACTACAAAGCTTTGGAGAAAGAGTAAAAATTTCTATACACAGAAGCACTTGGAAAATTGGAGTAAGAAATAAAATGCAAAATGCTTTAAGAAATGCTCCTCATTTAAACCATCATTTTCCTCTAGGGACAGGCCTCTGAATCTCAGGTTAAATAACTCAGTAGCTGAAAGGTGTGATTACTGTGAAAAGGACTGAAATGTCTAAGGGTTGAAAAGAATTCATGAAGGGTTTGAGCAAATGCTCTTGTCTCTGTCCTACAGAGAGGGTCAAGTTTACGAGAGAAATCCAGGGGGAAACGGCAAGTCCTGGTTCATGAGAAACGGGGACACTGTGGGTATTCATCAGAGGGCATGACACATGGGGAGGGCTGTTCAAAGAGCCTTATTCCCCCTACCACAAACATAAAGGACTACAAATATGTGGCAAAAGTGCGCTACCCTTTGGTAGCACACTTTGTAATAAAAGTCAACCTCTTCTGTAAGCTATAATCTAGTTCTTAAGAGTCTACACTTAGATTAGGTTGTGGATGAACCCATCTGACCACAAGCCTTAGAAGTTGTGCAACGTTTTCCACAAATGTTAGGTTCACAGTCCATTAGTAGGGTCCCGAGTCCTCACTGTGGTGCCAGCTCACATTCTGGTGCCTTGGGGAGAGTGTGGTGGTGGGAAATGAAAGTCTTTGCCTGAGCAATTGGGAAACAAAGGTTGACGAGCAGTCTGACCAATCCCACTCCGTGTTCAGACTCCAGCTCCCTTTGCAGCACAGAAGAGACCAGCATGGCTGCTCCAGCCAGGGGCTGGAGGGGGTGGGGCGGTGAAAGTCTTGCAAGAGCATCTCACCTAACAGAGTGGCTGGGCTGACCAGAAAGTTGGTTTCTGGCGAGGGGGTGCCTCTTTTAGATGTTGCTGTTCCCCAGAAGAGTCGGCTTCCTGTTTTTATTCCTTGTGCCCATACCCCAGCCCCTGCCGTGATGTCACCCCATTTCATGGATGCACCCCCGGTGCGTCTGCTCCCCCTGCACCATTCCCAACCTGGATCTCCCATCCGGTCTGTCCCACACACACATGTACCGGGCAGCTCCAAGTGGAGTCTCTCAGACCTAACGTGTCCCACGTGGAGGTCCAAAGCTCCCGCTGCACGCCTGCTCCTTTTGTGTATGCTGTCTCATTTGAAGTCACCGCTAGACACCTGAGCATCTGCTTTTGTAGCTTTAAATAGAATTGGGGTCTTGCTATGTTGACTAGGCTGGTCTTGAACTCCTGGCCTCAAGTGATCCTCCCACCTTGGGTTCCCAAAGCATTGGGATTGCAGGCTTGAGCCACTGCACCCAGCTCTGAGTGTCATTCTTGACTCTTCCAGGCATCCTCAGAAGCATCCTCGACTCCCCTCCCTCCACCCTGCCTGTGGGTCTCCTACCTCTCCCCATACTGCAGCATTGTCCTACCCACTGCTCCCGCCTGACCTTGTGCTCCTTGACTGTATCTCTCAGTGGCTCCTTATTGCCCAAGAGATGAAATGCAAGTTCTTCGGGACAGCAGTCACGGCCTTTCAGTCTGATTTCTATCTCTTCTGACTCGACTCTTACATCCTGCTGAGGTGGCAGTGCTGGGATTCTGCGCGCCCACCGCATTGTTTCCAGGCAACAAGCTTTTTTTTTCTGAGTCTTTCTCTGTTGCCTAGGCTGGAGTGCAATGGCATGATGTCGGCTCACTGAAACCTTCGTCTCCAGGGTTCAAGCAATTCTCCTGCCTCAGCCTCCCGAGTAGCTGGGATTACAGGTGCATACCATCATGCCTGGCTAATTTTTGTACTTTTAGTAGAGACAGAGTTTCACCATGTTGGCCAGGCTGGTCTCAAGCTCCTGACCTCAGGTGATCCGCCTGCCTCAGCCTCCCAAAATGCTGGGATTACAGGCGTGAGCCGGCATGCCCGGCTGGCCACAAGCTTTTGTGTGCTTCCCCTTACACCTTCAGTGCCCTCCTCTGCCCTCGCTTTCTCGCTCTGTCTGGCTGACTGCTGAAAACATTCTCTTAGACTTAGCTCAGGGGTTCGCAGCCCCTGAAAGTGGTCCTCGCCTTTCCCATTGGGTTGGATGAGGCCCCTCTGCACCCTCAGCCCCAACAACATGCCTGTCGCCTCACATCTGTCCTTGTTTTAGGATGATCTCTTCATGCCTACTGCATTTGCTTATTTCTGAGCAGAGACCCGTGTCCTCAGTAGTCAACAAAAGCACATCAAAGGCCGGGCGGTGGCTCACGCTTGTAATCCCAGCACTTTGGGAGGCTGAGGTGGGCAGATCACGAGGTCAGGAGATTGAGACCACGGTGAAACCCCGTCTCTACTAAAAATACAAAAAAAAATTAGCCTGGCATGGTGGCTGGCGCCTGTAGTCCCAGCTACTCAGAGAGGCTGAGGCAGGAGAATGGCGTGAACCCGGGAGGCGGAGCTTGCAGTGAGCCGAGATTGCACTCCAGCCACTGCACTCCAGCCTGGGCGACAGAGCGAGACTCCGTCTCAAAAAAAAAAAAAAAAAAAAGCACATCAAAAATGTTTCCTGAATGATGAATAGATGACCTAAGTTTACCTTTTGGTCCTCAAGAACTATTTTTAAAACACATTTCCATAGTATGATACACCCATCCCCAGCAAGGGGCCTGCTAGGCACTGCTGGAGGGGAGGGGAGCTGGTGCTCTACCTCCTGCTTTGTGGTAGGGAGCAGCCTTGCAAGGGCTGAGTGGCAGATTCTACAGTGTTTACTCGTTCTATGAACTGAGCTCCCTCCTGGGCCTTAATCTCCTTAAAGAGAGAGCCTTGAATTAGAGGAAGTCTAAGTTCCCTTCATATTTCAAGGAATGCCATCGGCGGAAGCAAAGTGGCTTTGCCCGGGGAATATGTGATGAATGATGAGCAGGGGACAGACCCTTTGGCTGTGGACACCCTCTCGTGGCACCATAGTGTGGGATCCTGTTTAGAGCTGGGGGGATGTTTGATGGTGCTAGAGACATTGCTGATTGTTGGACTGGGCTGGGGAGGGGTGGGTGCTACTGGCACGGATTGACAGAGGCTAGGGATGCTGCTCAGAACACACAGGGCAGCCCCCTCAACAGAGAATGATCCAGCCCAGTAGTGCTGAGGTGGAGCCACGCTCAGGGTTTAGCCCCCCACCTTCACCTGGGAACTTGCCAATAGGCCCCGGCTCAGGTGACAGTGGCTTCATCTGCTGTACAAAACCTAGAGGCAAGCACACATGTGTATCTCCTGCAGACACTAAGAAAGGTCACTGTCCCTGGGCCAAATTCTGATGTAATCAAATCCACTCCCTCCACTCCCAGCAAACCGTCTGTCATTTTACTGGTTCCTGCCCATGAGGAATTTACGGTCCAGGGGAGGATGTACCCCTTTACCAACTATTTCGCTTTTTGCCCTGGAAATGTTTCCATGACGCCCTCTCTGGTGATAGGAATCCCTCTTTGGTCCCTTTCTCTCTCTTTTTTTTTTTTTTTTTTTGAGAGACAGAGTCTCACTCCGTCGCCCAGGCTAGAGTGCAGTGGCACAATCTCAGCTCTCTGCAACCTCCACCTTCTGGGTTCAAGCGATTCTCCTGCCTCAGCCTCCCAAGCAACTGGGATTACAGGCACACACAACTAGGCCCAACTAATTTTTGTATTTTTAGTAGAAACGGGGTTTCATCACAGGCTGGTCTCAAACTCCTGACATCAAGTGATCCGCCTACCTTGGCTTCCCAAAGTGCTGGGATTACAGACATGAGCCACCGCGGCCAGCCATTTTTTTTTTTTTTTTTTT